>NW_028324301.1:20995000-21202500 GCF_058129835.1 Hydra viridissima | reverse complement strand
AGATTTACAAGTTCATAGCAAGTATGTATTGATAATGACAAACAAGAAATTTACAAGCTCATAGCAAGTATTTATGAATAATGACAAACAAGAAATTCACAATTTCATAGCAAGTGTATTTTAAAAATATCGCTAAACCTTTAGAATGTAGAATAGTCTATAAACAAAAAAAGTCCATTTTTGAACAGTGAGAAAATTAATACAACTACAAAATTTTAAAAACTTCTTCAATCACAAGATCTACAGGCAGCAATGAGTTCTTTTTCAATTTTATATTTTTGCCTTTTTACAACACACCCTATTGTTTTATTTGGAGGGTGCAAATTTTCAAACAATTGAATATTTTGTTTTTCTAAATTAAAGTAAGAGGTAAAAATAAGTAGAAAGCAGATAAGAACTGTTAAGGTTAGTTGAGAATTACTTTAACCCTGGTAAAAGAAAATTTAAATATTTAATTGAACTTTTAAATGAAAAAATTATTACCGTGTCTCTCCAGAAATTAATAGATAGCTTATGTGGCAAAGCAAGACTCCACTGCTCAACTGATATACCAGCTGTTGATATGTTTGGAGGAGGTTTTTTACCTTGAAGAGTAGCAATTAGTGTTGTTTTGCCACGACCCTATGAATAATCATTTTTAAAAGTTTAAAAAACTTTTTTTAAAAATTTACCTGGATTTTACTTTTCAAACTAAAAAAATTTCCAACCTGTAATCCAACAACCATTAGCTTCATTCTGTTAAATGGAACAGACTTTCGCAGTTTTGCACGTAAATAAGGTAGAACTCGTTTTGCTTGATTTTGATCTGATATTAATTTTGTTTGTAAAAACACAATATAGATTTTAAGTTGATTAGATTTTAGAAATGTTTTTTAATACACTCATTTTGAGAAAAATACTTTCAAGTTTAAACTTACTGTCAAGTTCAAATGGAAGATCTGGAATTTTAAGACCAGCTAGCTTTAAGTTCCAAATATTTTTTAATTTGCCAAGCTCAGCAGGGAGAACAGTAAGACATGGATTACTGAAAACAAGTTAAATAAAAATTTGAACATGAACACACATAAAACCTTATTCTGTTATTCTTTTAAATGAATTTCACATCAAAATTTAAGTTTTAGCAAGTGTAAATACTGTTATTGTTTTGATCTATACAAGTAATCACTCCTTATGGCACAATTAAAGTACAGTTTATTTTCAATATATAATTTTTAAATATTAGTTATGTAAGTAGAGGTAATTGAAGTGATTAATTTGTTTACCGAATCATCTATTTATAAACTTGAGCACTTTAAAGGACCTTTATTTGGCTTTACACACTGTAATAATTGTTTTAAAAGATTATGAATCAAAAACAAAAAAGTAAACATTCATCAAATATATTTTTTTAGTTAACATAATAAATAATTTTTTAACATTCATCAGCCTCTATTTCATTAGCAACTATTTTCCTATAGCCTAGATCTGATAGTCTCTTTAGAGTATTAACCGTAAAAAATAAAATATAAGAATTTGAAAACAAATCTCACTTGCTAAGATCTAACTCATGGAGATTATGGAGCGAGAATAGGGATTCAGGAACATTTTCAAGAAGATTATAGCTTAAGTCCAAATTGGTAAGATTTTCTGAAAATAATTCTGCTGGAAACTCACAAGAAGTAATGGCTGATAAATTACTGTTACTTCCAATTGCATCTTCAAGCTTCTTTAAGTCAACCCCAAAAAATCCCTCCATATCAGTAGTTGCAGATAACTGAAAAAAAAAAAAATTAACAAAATTAGTTAATTTTTTCTTACAATAATTTTTATAACAGGACATGTGCTTTTAAACATACAAAAAAGAATGCAAAAACATAATTCATATTTGAAATATCATTCAAAGCCTAACAATCTTACCAAATTATGTGAAAGATTGAGTTTACATAACATTCCACATTTCCAAAAAACTGGTGGTGGTAGAACTCTGAGTGTATTAAAACTCAAGTCAAGATACTGAAGATTTTGAAGATGGCACATATTTATGGAAATTGTTTCAATTTGGTTATATGAAAGATTCAACTTATTCAGAGTTTTAGACCACATTTTTATAGAGGGTGTAAAACTCACAAGTTGGTTGTTAGAAAGGTCAAGTTCAATCTAAAAATGAAAGAATTTACCAACTAATTTAAAAAAAACATACATAAAAAAGCCCCTAAAAACAAACCCAATTAAATAAACAATACTGCATTAAATGAAATTGCAATTAATTTGTGTAATAGAACTTACCAGAGGACAATTCCAAGCAATTAAAAAAATTTGTATGAGATTATCGTTGAGAAACAGTTTTTCTAATGTCATAGCTCCAGTCATTGATAATGGGACAACTACAATTTTGTTATAAGATAATTTCAAATATTTTAGCATTGAACAACCCCAAAGTTGTTCCGAATCAGCTGGTAAATCACTTATTTGATTGGCTGAAAAATCAATATGCGTAATGTTTGGATTGTCAAATAATTGAAGGGGCAAACCTTTTAGCTTGTTTTTGCATACAACCAGTCTCTTAATCCTAAATATTATTTACTAAGTAATACAAGCTATTTCACATAAAATTGTAATATTTTGTTTAACACAAAACTGAAATTAAATTGATTTTTTCATGAGAGAATTTCTTTGATTCTGAATAATAAAACTAAGAATAGCAAGCAACAATTTAAAAAAAATGTTAAACATGTTTACGTTTGATTCCCTGTTTAGATCTAATAGCAGCAGACAGAAAAATTATCTGCTAAGATAATTTGTCCTAATAAAATGTTTGTATAATAAGAGTACTTACGGTGACAAGTTTGCATTTTGGGCTGGAAACTTTGTAAGCAAATTACATGACAAATCTATATCTTCAATATTGGGCAATAAATCAAAAAAGTCAAATGGTAAATCATCTATAGAATTACCATGCAAGTCAAGGATGTATATATTTTCTGAGTAAGTAGCCAACCAACATCTATGAAGCTTATGGAGTCTAAGTTCATTCCAGTGTAAAGAATAGTGTTCTATATCTTTTTCACTAGTTACTTGAGAGTTGCCAGTCTCTTCTTTAGATATGTAGTTAGAATTTCTGACATAACTAAACCAATGAAAAACAATTATTCTTTTGAAAAAAAACTTTTTTCTGCATTTACAAAAAAGTAAAAGAGAACAAACTTTTTTATTTTACTTGAAAACAGGGGAAGAAAAAAACAACCTTTTAAGCAACAAAGCTGTAAACTCAGGATACTGATTAGCAATAGAAGAACTGATTTCAGCTCCATTTCTGAGCAAGACTTCAGCAATCTTTAGATCATCATTTTTGCAAGCTGCTGCAAGAGGTGTGAACATACTTGAAAAGAAACTTTTAGAAGATAACAACTCATTCACATTAACACCTTTTGTTAAGAAGAATTTCACAATTTCAAGATGTTTTAAGACACATGCAATGTAGAGCAAAAGGTTACCTTAAAAAAGCATAGGAAAAAAAATAAAAATAACTAAAATATGCTTAAAAATACAACTTATTATCAATATGTATGTATTTATTCAAATATTATTAATATCATATGTACCCAGTTTGATGCTTTCTTCTGTCTTTGCAACACTTGTTAAGCCTACCCATATGTCAGCATAATTTATTCCAGGACTTGGACCTAGTCCACCTTCAAATTTTGTATCTAAAAGCCCATTAATTGAGTTCACTAAATACTCAACTACACTTGTTTTACCAAAAAAAGTTGCAACATAGATGCAAGATTCTTTTGTCAGGGTATTGGGTGGGTGAAGAGAAACTCCAAATGAACTGATTGCCTTTAGACACTAAAAGAATCGTTATTTTAATTTTCTTTTTTTTAATTTTAATATCATCGATAAGCTATAAGCTTATATCTATAAGCTCTAATAAACTGAAACCTGGAAAAAACTTTAAAAGTTTAAAGTTTTTATAAACTATTAGTTGAATTTCGTTAAAATTAGAAAATCAAAGCATTCTTTTTAATCCTTTGAAATTTCTCTTTTTAAACTTATAAATGTTTTGTGTATAACAGATATTATCTTTTACATAAAAAAAAAACATTTAAAATCTAGTTAAAATTGAACAATATGCCCCATATGGTTCCTACTCTCTTAGCCCTGGTTATGACATATCTTTTATATACACTAGACTTCAAATCAAAAATTTTTAATAATACAAAAGAAACCATGACCACCTACTCAGTATACTTCAACATAACAATACTTAAAATAATAATTAAATGCTTAAACAACTAGGTTAAATAAACATTACCTCTAAATTTCCCTTTTCACAAGCAATAAGCATAGCAGATTTATTATTTATCCCAAGTGTACTAACATCCCAAATACCAACCAAGAGTAACTGCTTAACAACTGCATAACTATTGTGCTCACAAGCAATATACATGTAGTTACCAGGATTATCAGGCTGATTCTTGTTGTTACAAAGAACATCTCTTTGTAGAAATTTTACTAAACCTTTCTCACTTAATATACACTTAGGCAATTTACTGACATCATTAGTGATACAGGCTTCCACCAGACTTATGTGAATCTCTGCAAGTAAATAATAAAAATTTATATAAAATAAAAAAAAAAAACTACTTTTAAAGTTTTCAGTATTGATGATTATAACATTCTATAACAATGACAACCTTACTACTTGAATCTTATTTAGAATTTTACAAGAAAAAAAAAATTTTAATTGAAAAAAAAGGAATACCATTATCTTTGCATTTTTAATCTTTTATTGGCATTAAAGATTTTGATAAAAACCAAATTAAAAAAATGACACAAACTACTTTCTCAACTTAAGAGGTTTTCCTGCTTTCTCAGCTAAAACTAAACTTTTATTAAGAATATTTAAATACAAAATGTTGAAGAAAAAAGAGTATTTTTCTCAAGAAAATGTAAAAAAAAAATACCTTCAAAGTCCATTTTACAAATCTCTTTAACTGTTTCCTATAAGATTTCTTAGAACCATACCTACAATAGTGAACATTTGACAAAACAAACAGCATTTTTCAAAAAAGTGGTCAAGCAATTATGGGATGACACATTTTTCACTTGTGAACATTTGTTTTTAAGGATTGAGGAAGTACTCTTACTTACAATGTATTCTAATGAGTTATTTTTCTTATTAAAGTTTTGTGCAGTTTTATTCATAAATGAAAAACTAGAAAAATAAAAACTTAAATTACTTAAACATAAGTCAATTAAAAAAACATCATTTGTACATCAATTAACCAAAATCACTAATCAATACAAATTTATTACTGAGTTTGTGTTGATTAGTGACTTTCATTACAGAATTTAAGGAAATATAATTTACAAAGCCAAACAGCTGGTATATTGCTAATAATAAGTTGTTAAAATAAAACATTTTTGCACAAAAATACAGTTGGTCAGTACCATTGTACTAAGGAAAGTCACCAACTGCAGACAATAAATTCTTAACTAAAAGAAGACAAAAAATTTTTTTTTTAGATATTTTTTAACTTACCCTAAAAACTTCTAATCTTTTTATCCAGCTGATCAATACCTTAATTATACTTGATTTTATTTTCAGCAGCTGAAAATAATTATTACAGGATCTATTTATTAACATATATGATAATTTGATACTTTATAGCATGAGCTCAGTGGCCAAAAGAATAGTAGCACATCTATTGTTTTATGAAATCATGATGAATATATGATGAATATAATAAACAATTTATAAATTTATATAAAGGTTTTCAATGAGAAAATGTTTAAACTCTGAGCAAATAATACTGAGAAACATGCAAATAGAATGTTTTCCTTAAGAATCATTTAGTATACAACATATAACCTTTAAAAAATAAACTAAACAAATAGTTAACTTAATTGTTTTAAAAATTGTTTAATTCAGCAATACTATAAATATTGTTAAACACAAGCTAATACAAATAAAAGTTTGAGTTGCAAAATCTTTTTAAAATTGCACTGCTTACATAACTTCCCTAAAATATGCATGAATAAATAAAGAAAATTTAAATTATCATTTTTAATGACAAACAAAAGAAGTGCAACAATTTCTATTTAAATACATTGAAAGAAACAATAGAATAAATTTATGCTATTCATAACCACAGAGGTTTTGCATAAAAAATAACATAAGACTTTTTGATACTAAATTGTCAACTTGTTCGTTAATTAAGATAATTTACAAATCAAATTTGTTTAGAAAAAAGTTAAGGTTCTATTTTTAAAATCTAGATATTGATAATAGAAAAATACCGCATATATATTGAAGAACCAAAATTATAATGCATAATGTGAAACTCTGTATCGATAAAAGTTTATCAACATATGGCTCAAATTGAGAGCAGGGAAAAATAAAGAGACAATGTAAAATATTGAAACCAGGACAACTGGGAACAACAAAGTCACAGTACCACGAAGAAATGGTAAACAACTATACCCAAGAAAAGTTATATAGCAATAATAAAGCAGAGCAATCAGCCAAATACTATTTCCAATAAATCTCGCCATAAAACTATTTTCACTGAATAAAAAATAAAGCAGTTGAACAACATGCAGCATTAATAATAATGGGAAAAAAGCATTAAGATGCACATCAAAAGAGTATCCAAACTCAACTCTTTCTTGATGTTTTATGCCACCTGGAAATCTTAGATATCTGTTTACAAAAATAGATAAAATCCCAGCAACTAACAATCCCAATCCAATACAATCCACAAATATAACCCAAAATAACAATTTTAAAAAGCCAGTAAAGCTGAGACTTAATGCAACTGAAAATACTGTAGATGAAGCAAATAACCAAATGCTCAAGAGAACCAAAAAAGCTGGATCATCTCTTGACCATTGTCTCTTTGTTTCTTGATGATACGAAAAATTACGATATACTCGTTTTGGTGATATGAAAAGATAAAGCATCTGCCAGAGAGCAAATTCAAAATCCATGTGCTTTACTTTAAATATTCTCTTTACAAAAAGAAAGCGTCTTTGCAAAGCTATGCGATCCATAATTGTATTTCTCTGTTCCGGTAATTTATCAGTTAAATTCCTTGACAGCATCAAGTTTATATTAATGCAAAATAACTTTATTAATTTACCTATATGAAAACAATATATATTTTGAATAACAAAACATCAAAATGAGTCAGTTCTGTTATAATATTTAGTAGAAGTAATTTATATTGTTTATTTAAACGGATTTATTCTATATAATATATTGAATATAACTTTAGTTCTACTTAGAATAGCTATATATTGCATGTTTAGCTACCTACTACTCTGAAACTGGTATCATCAGATTATTAACTTTATAATGTTACTTCATTCCCAATACAGTAAATTTATCGTTGTTATTGTTATTTCTTTATAGATTTTTAGGGTACAAGTAGATAGATTGGAACTCACGTACTCCCTCCTCGCACATACTTCTTTCTAACAAATGTAACTCAATTATTACTTTTAAAATGAGTTACTTTTTTATCAGTCGTGTAGCAACCTCGTTAAAATGTTCTTTCTCAATTAATACAAAATCAGACAGTCTATATGTTTATCGCATCAGAAATCAGCTAGAGATACCATGTTGAAAATCGATCTAGAGACAGTCTAAGATTATATTGAAAGGCTAAGTTTCCATTTCGACTTTTTACTTTCACTCTGGTCAATTGGGGAAAATGTATACTGCGAACTTGCAAATTGTAATTCGGTAAACTGCAAATTATTTTGCAAACCACGATCCTATTGGTTATACTAGCTAAAAAATGTTAACGAATTGTCATAACGTTTACCGGTTTGCAGTTTGCAATTGGTATTTTACCCATTAACCCACTCTTGCTCTTAAATTTTGTCTCTTTTTCAAATTTAAAGTTTTTTTCAATCGATGAAGTAAGTCTGCTGTTAAGAACACTTAAAACATTCTTGGAATAATTTTGATTGGCGTTCCAACAAAAATTATCAATCTAATCTATTTTTTCCTTTTTTTGCAGTATCTAATAGCTGAAACTTTATACAGATAATCTTCCAACATTTCCCCACACTCAAAAAGAATTTCATCGCTATCCCCAGTTAATAATTCCTATCTACTCAAAAGCCTTGAAAATGATATGCGCTATACTAAAGTTCGTGAGAATTAAACTAACTTCAATCACAACATTTATCTCGTGCTCAAATTAGCGTTTTGGAGTGGCTTTGGAAAGGTTAACATCGAAAAGATTAATACTGAAAGAGGTAAAGATGGAAAAATGTACAACTTGAATAGAAAGAAGTCAATGGTATGTATATATTTAACGTGTATCATTGATTAAGTGCTTCCCTAAGTTCGTCCCCAATTTCTCTCTTCCCCCCCCCCCCCCCCCCCCCCTCTTCTCCGTTATCTCTTTCAGATTGTTCTAATACCTCCTTCCTACCTAAATAATACTGATTATACCCCTCCTTCCTACCTAAATAATACTGATTATAACCGTACAAGGGTTGCCAATGAGATAGTAGCTAGCTATCTATAATTTTTGTCATTTTTTATAAAGAATTAGTTTAAAAAGAAACTGGCTGGGTAATTGATTCGTCTTGAAACATTATTCTCACGTCTCGTAAGACTTAATATTTTGGTCGGATCGTAATTTCTTCAAGCACAATGTTTTTAACTTCATCCCGTAGATGTAATGAGAACCCTTGAGGTACAACATTCACACGTAGCGTTTTTGTATACTTGAAACATCTTTACAGTATTTAACATTAATTAAAATAAATATGAAGTATTCAAATAGATAGTCACTATCCTTTTTAAAGTTTTTAATAGTTTGCATATCATTAACTGGTATCATTTAATAAATGTGGCATGGTTTATAAAAAGGTTCTCAGTGGTGAAAATGGAGTTAATAATATGGTTATTTGGTCAATAAACTGAGGGATCAAACGAATAAAAAGTTAAGAAAATAGCTGCAGTAGTTGCAAAATAAATCGTTTTTAATTACAGAAGTTTGAATTTCATAATTTTTATGAAAGTATGAGAAAAACAACAAAAATAGGAAAGAAAGTTAAAAGTGTTGAACTTTTTATCCGTAAGATTAATTTTTTGAAATGGTTTAACAGAATTATACATTCCAGTTATGAAAGTAAAAACACAAAAAAATGCCTAAAAATAAAAAAAACACAAAAAATGCCTAAAAATAAAAAACTCAAAAGTATGCTAAAAATAAAAAACACAAAAAAAAAAGCTTAAGAATGGGACGTCTGAGAACTCTAATACCATATTGCTGACTAGGGGGGGCTTGAAAAAAGCAAACTATTTATGATGCTTTTGGGGTAGAGTGGAAAAGTTGTCTCTATACATACGTAACTTCCGTTCAAAATTTCAACACCCTAGGATAATGTCTTGTGTCCTGGCAAAGGGACATGAAATTTCAAAAATTTGGTAAAATGACCATATTTCTATATTGTTTTTGAAACATTTTTTTAGGGTCACAACACTTTGGGATAGTGTGCAAAAGTTACATTTATGTATGGTTAGTTACTGTGCAAATCTTGATGCCCCATGGACAATATGTTCTGTTCTGGCAAAGAGCCTAAAATTACTCCAAAATTATCAAATACACTGTTTTTTTAATCATACTTTTAGATTTCAAAATCTTAAACAATTGGAATAAGTGCAGCTGCTTCTGTTCTTTTTTCGATTTCTTATGTTCTAATACTTTTACTCTCTTGAAGTAGTAGTTTTTTGACTTATACGCGAGTATATGCAGTACGTTAACATTATAAAATTAAATTTTAAAAAGTAATTTACATTTTTTATGATCCTTAAAAAAGTCGAAGCTGCTATTTTGACTTAAAATTTTCTCGACTTTTATACGCAAGCATATACGGTATCAACTATTATTTTAGCAGATTATTTTCCAGATTATAACTATTAATTAACTAATAATTATTTACAACTGATAAATTGTTATGAGTTATTGTTTCAGGTCGTGAGTAAAAAAGAAACAGCAGTAAGAATTCCCTTAATAAGGAACCCATATTTTCTTCCATATCGCATTTCCTTTGTGAAAAGGAAATGCGATTCTGTATTCTGAGCTTCTATTTGCCGTCCTCAGTACATTCTGTTTTAAAATAAAACTCAACAACGACGTCCTATTAGTGTGTAATGGTTAGCACTCTTTTACTCATAACGTTTATATAATACAAATAATATTCTCTTACGCTTCTTGCAGTGTTCAATACTGTTTACATCAATTACTCCTCTTTTTTATATCTTCTTTTTATTACAAATATCTCTTCTTTATATGAAACTTCTGGTTATTCTCCTTTAATCAATATTATAATCTTCTTCTAATTATCAAAACCTCTTCTTCTTTTTTCTCTTTTATTCACTTATAAAAACTGCTTGTTCATCAAAGTATTTTTCAATCACAAAAATTTTCTCTCTTTTTAAAATTCTTCTTAAAAACTTTCGTAAAACTTTAATTTACTTCTCTTTAAAACTTCATCTTCCTCCTCCTTTTTAAAACTCTTCTTCAAACCGTCAGACTCTTTTTTTTTTTTTGAGCTTTTATAGTTTTTTTTGCTTGTTTTCCAGTTGCGATATCTTTTCATTTATTTATATGGCAGGTTGATGAGTCTTCTTGTTTACGTCTTTTCTTAGTTGTGTTTAGGTTTTCTTCTTTTCGTTTTATCGTTTGCTTACGTAATAAATTGATGAATCATCGCGTACAAGTCTTTTCCCGGTCGTTGTTTTTAACTTTTCTTCTTTTCGCTTTATCATTTACGAATCTTCGCGTTTACGTCTTTTCCCCAGTTGTTTCTTTAACTTTTCTTCTTTCCGCTTTATCGTTTTTTGATATGGCAGGTTGAATGAGTCTCTGTGTGTCTTTTCTCAGTTGTTGTTTTTAACTTAACTCTTTTTGCTTTATCATTTATTTATATGAAGAGTTGACGAGTCGATCTTGTGTGCGTCTTTTCTGATCGTTGTTTTTAATCTAATTCTCCCTCCTCATAATATGATTCATGCATATCACAAAATTTATATCGATATCAAGTCTGTTTATAAAAGAATAAATTAAAGCATGGTAACAAAAGCACGAGTAGAGAAGTTTAGAGACGAATTACGCTTTCTTTTTGATTTAGCAGCTTGTAAGTGCTCTACATTTACAGCCTGCAATTGCCCAAAGAATCCAAGATCCCCTTTAAGGAACAGTCATCTCTTGCTGGTCAGAGAACAAAGCGCCTAATGTGCATTGGATCGCTCGATTTGCATGAAACAGAAAAGCTCCAAACACGTGCTGAAAAGAGGAAAAAAAAATTCCTTCATAGTTCAAAATCTATTGCGTTTTGCTTATCGCAGCCTGATGGTGATAATCCTTCATTAACATCAAGTTTCTCAAAAGATTACAAGGCGATGGATGAAGATGAGGCACCTGAATCTGATGACTACGACTATAATCCCGGACCATCGGCTGCATCCTCTTCGCAAGTGCGTATGAAACTTAATAATGCCGCCTCATTAATCAAAGATTTGGGGTATCGCTTTAAGCCACGGCTGCCATAGCTTCAAGCGTTTTACACGACGTAGGCCTAGTCACTAAATTGGATACATCTTTAGTGATTGATAAGAAAACAATTGGTAGAGAGAGGTATTGAACCATGCAAGAGCTTAAAAGTGAAAGTTCAAACATTGATAATGATCATTTAGTAGGTCTTTACTTCATTGTCAACGTAAAAACATTGTCAACATAAAAAGAGGAGGGTAGATACTACTAAAGAGAAATTGTAGAGGAACACTATTCCTTGGTGAAAGAGCCAGGATATAGCTACGTTGGCGATGTTATACCAGCTTTAGGAGCAAGTCTAGCCATTGCTGAAAGTATTTACAACTATATCACAGCAGAAGTGCCCGAAGGTTCAAACCATGTTCTTGTTCTAAAGTATAATGGAACGGTTGTAAATACTGGAGTTTACAATGGTGTACTGCGTCGTCTTGAACTGAAGATTGGGAGAACGGTACAATAGGCTATTTATTAACTGCATTTCAACGAATAGCCTCTTCGCCACTTATTCGAGTCCTTTGATGGTCCTACCACCGGACCTTCTTCCTACACTGGTTGCATTGAAAAATCTTTGAAGGCCTGTGAGCTGCTTCCAGTGCTAATATTTGAGCCAGTTAACTACACTTTGCCATCAGTTGATATATCAAATTTGAGTAAGGAGCAAAGGTATCTGAGGGATATTGCTCTCTCCATTAGCTCAGACATATCGCGAGGTTAGAATTATTTTGTTCTATCTCCAAGTTTAACTGTTGGGAGAAAGTTTTTGACTTTTTTCTTAAGTAAAAATTATTTAAAATTTTAGCTTTAATTTTTAAAAAAATGATAACTTACACATTAAATAATTTATGTTTAAACAAATTATATAGAAACTTTTACTTTCTAAAATTAATAACTCATTTTCTCCCAACTTTTAAAATAGGAAATAGAACAAAATAATTCTAACCTCGCGATATGTCCTCCAGGTCTTGCTAAGCAAAATCCAGGCCCCCTAAACATGTCCCGCTGGTTGACAACAGCCAACAGGATATTAAGATTGTATGTTTCCGCCACAGAACCATCAGATAACTTACATAGCATAGTAGAGTTCGTGTTCAGGGTATATGTACTATCTTAGTTCTGCATCAAAATCCATTATTCAATTAAGGATGGAGCGCGGCATCTTTACTATTTCATTCAATCATCCAGATACTTGGATCAAGTTAACCGTAAAATTATTAACCCAGTAATTTGTTGGAATGCTTACTTTGCATCTCCAGAAAACATTTTGCCCGCAATGCTAACTGATAAGAGAACACATATCCGAGGCCTCGGCATTCGAAGAGTCCTAAAAACACGAGAATCAAATGAGATGGTTGAAAACGTTGGGATTAGAAAGTTTTATATTTCGAAAATAAACTTTAAAGCAAACGATTACATTGATTTAATTGACTGTACGTCCAGCAAGGATTTGTTAAATAATGAAAAAACAGTGGATTTGTGGTAATCTCAGACTTTGCCAGAACAGAACAATAGTCCGGTAGAATTTCACCAAAAAAGGGGTCAACCTAGAAAAAATTATTATAAAGACATGTTATATATCGTTGGAAAGCTTATTATTTCCTCTTTAAAATAGGTAATTGGTATTTTTTTTTATTTTGGGGAAAAAAAGTTATGACGTCACAAAGATTAGGAGTAAAATGCGAAATTTTAAACGTTGCTGATAAATTTTAAGTATGCTGTACAATAAGTTGCGTTGTAACTATAATAACACTTATATTTAAATAATATAAAAGTGTTGAGTATATATATATATATTTTGTTACTAGAAACATGGCTTTCGGAGCCGCGGGGGCCACAGCCCCCCAGAGGACCTTTTTTGAATTTTGCAAGAGGAATATTTTTGATTTTTTGTTTGTTTTTGTCAAATATTTTTGTTAAACTTTGTTTCTGTAAGTAAAAATGGGTAGAGGGAATAAAAATTCCTTGTTCTACATTTCGAATTTTAAAGTTATTAGAATGTAATATTCTTTTTGTATTCGAAATGTAATCGAATTTTTTTGGCAATATTTATCAAAAACTTTTTAATAAATTATTTATCTTAGTGTTTATAATTATGTAATGATTTGCTATTTTCAGATTTTAATATAAATTATCTGATCTTGTAAGTGATAATAAAACTAGTTCTGAAACTGAAAAATTATGGACTTAAAAAATGAATCCTCTGTATGTGCATTGTGTGGTAAAATGAAATTAGAAGGAGATTCGTTGAGCCAAGTGGGGGCAAGATTTGGAAGGAATGTTGATAACCAAGGAGCTCTTGGAAAATTAATTGAATGTGCTTTAAAATTGGATTTAAATGTATTGGTAAATGAAAACTGAATAAAAAACAAGAGACAGGAGAAAAGGTTTTTATTCACTCATCGTGTCGAACTAAATTAAGAAACCAATCAAAATCAATTAAACGATCACAAGCATCGATGGAAACTCCTATTGAAAGAAAACGTTCAACTCGATCAGAACAGATTTTTTTTAATTTTAAAGAGCAATGTTTTTATTGTGGAAATATGTGCACACTTGACAGTCGCCATCCTGAGAGAAATAATTTCATAGAAGTAAGAACAAAATCATCAAAAATTTATCATGCAACTCTAGAATTATGCAACGAACGTAACGATTTTTTATCTAAAACAGTTGAAGCTAGACTTTTGAATATAAATGATCTTGTAGCTGTTGAAGCACGATATCACATCTATTGTCGTGCAAAATTTGAAAAACCTATTACTACATCAAGCTGTGGAAGACCAACATCAACAGAAAAGCTTACTGTCTTTAATGCAGCATGCATAAAACTTGAGGAAGATATTGATCTATACACAGTCTCTGAGTTTTACGAGATGATGCAAACATTAGGAGAAGAAATATATTCCCTTAAAATGACGCAAAATAAATTAAAAGAAAAATACGGAGATTCTATGCAATTAGTCTCGCGACAAGGTAAAAGTAATGTAATTATACTGGACAGATTTAGACATATATTATGCGAAAACTGGTACACCAGAAAAAAACAACAGCTGATGACAGCGATATTCTTTGCCTCTTATTACACCACTGTAAATCAGTTGAATCTTTACACAAAATATATTTAACAAGTATGACAAAAAGAGTTGATTGCCAGCGTGAATGTTATGACATTGATCAGATTATTGGCAGTACAGCAAAACATGTCATTAACAATATTCTTTTTGCGCACGCATTTACAGGTTGTGATACAACATCAGCAATTCACAATTTTGGAAAGACTTCAATTTTTAGAAAGCTTGAAGCCAAAGACTTCAAGCTTTCTAAAAGACAAATATTTTTTACCATGATGATAAATCGCCTGATGAGATTGGAAATGCATCAATTCGTTTCTTTCAGCTGCTACATTCCTCAACATCAAATCTACAACAAATACGAAAGCAAAAGTACGAGGAAATGATAAACTCAGATCGAGCTCACATAGACCCTTCTGTTCTTCCACCATCTCCTAGAGCTGCTTACTACCATGGATTGAGAGTATATCATCAAGTGCGTATTTGGAGATGTCTAAGTGAAATTGATCTTGACCCACTTAATTGGGGATGGAAATTAAATGGCTTTATGTACTCACCAATAGCGACAGATGAAAATGCAGGTCCAGAGGATATCCTAAAGGTTGTTCGATGTGGGTGTAAAAACTCCTGTTCGAGTCGATGTTCCTGCAGAAAGATGGGACTTCACTGCACTTCATCGTGTGCTACCTGTCACGGGATTAACTGTACAAATAATGAAAAAGTTGACGAAGAAAATGAACCAGCCCATGACCGTCACTTCTCAGATGTTTTTACATAAATTTTAATTTAATCAGAATAAGTAAGATAAACTTAATGCATAAAGATAAACTTCTTTGTAAATATTTTTTAACATGCTCTTGGTAACATTACAGAATAATTACGTTTAACAGTATTTTATATATTTTGAATATATTTGTTTTGTAAACACATCTTTAAGTAAATTTTCAAAAAATTGGCTAAAGTAGCGTCCCCCTCTGCCTTTATACCGTACTTTTAGTTATTATTATTTCGCTTTCAGTTCATTAAACCAACTACTAATACTTAGGAGTAATAAATATAAAAATGTATTACATTTACTTGCTTAAATTATAAATTCTTTTAGTAAAAAAACGTCAATTTTGGTGCTTTTCTGCTAATCTTTATGACGTCACAACTTTTTTTCCCCCAAAATAAAAAAAAATTACCAATTACTCATTTAAAAGAGGAAAAAATAAGCTTTCCAACGATATATAACATGTCTTTATACTAATTTTTTCTAGGTTAAGACTAAATTCTACCGGACTACAAGTTGACCGTGCGGCGTCCAATTTTTTCCCAGTAATTAACCATACATAGATGCAACTTTTGCACAATACCATAAAATGCTGTGAAGCTTCAAACATATTGCAAAAAAATATGAAAATAGGGCAAGTTCACTAAATTTTTGAAATTTCAAGTTCCTTGCCAGAACACAAAACATCATTCTAGGGTGTTGAAATTTTGAAAAGAAATTACATATGTATGGAGACAACTTTTCCGTTCTACCCAAAAAGTATCATAAACAACTTGCTTTTTTCAAGCCGCCCCCCCGCCCCCCATTGCTAACAACAGTTAGCACCAGATAACTGGTTTTGCTTTTAATACATTTTTGAAAGAATAAAATAACTAACAAGCGCATACTTCTCTATTTTGCGCCGAAACTACGCGTGCACTTAATAAAATACTCCACGTGCGAAAGAATTGTAAATAAACTTTTTGAACGTCTTTTTTCTAAGTTTAAACAAAAAAAACTTCACAAAGCAAAAACACATGTATAAAATGTGTATACTTGTAATAATACACATGTATAAAATGTGTATATTTGTAATAAAGAAAAAAAAAATTCTGAAATAAATTTTTTGAACTTCACAATTTAGAATTGAAGTTCAATGTTTTTTTAGTTCTATTATCACGGAATGAGGGAGCAACAACCTTTGACAAACATAACATGAAAAACAACTCAACATAATTATATATTTAAATATATTTATTAAAAATAAAACATTAGGAAAAAAAAAATTGCTTCCGATAGATAATAATCCTATTCATATCCACTAAATAATCAAATAATTCTATCATAAAAAATCCTAAATAATTCTGTTCTATTTTAAGTAATAGTCAGATCTTATGTTAACAATAACTATTATAATTGTAATAATAATCTAAAACCTTGATCAAATTATCAGGGTCCCATTAAGCATTACTATCATAATTTTTGAAATTTTTGGATAGCAGATTTTTAAAATATACTTTAATTTCTGTTTCTATAATGTTAAATGATTGAATGGTAAAGTTCTGGTAGAAATATCAATTGAACAAAAATTGACTTTGTATATCTGTAGAAATAATCAACCATACTTTAATGGAACCATGCAGCAATTCATATCCCTGACTTGTTACAGATAATATAACAAGATTTTACAAAATTTCAAAAAAGGAGCCTGTATTGAACATAAAATAAAAATATATTCAATTTCTTAATTAAGACCATTATCAGTTTATCTTCATTAATCTGGGCATGAATTTTCCATTAAATGTTTTTCTCAAGTTTTTTTAGGAATGTTTTTAACAGAATGATTTTTTGTGTTTGTTTAGTGTTAAACAAGTACATAAAATTGGTGAATCTCTAATTAAGTGAACCAAGAAAACCGGCAATCACCATTTATTATAGTATTTGTAAGTTTAATATGTGAGATAAAGTCTTCAAATATTATTTTCATAGCAGGTAGACCAAATGACCAGGAGAAAGATTTACATAAGTCACATATGACTACTTTCTAAAGGTATCTTTACAGCAACATTTTAACAAATCAAATAGATCATATTTGCTTAAATTTTTTTTTCTCCTTCAAAATGATTCTTACACCATTATTAAAAATAAATATGTTTCAAATTCTAAATAAAAATTTGGAAGTGTTCTTACTCTTCTTTTTTTTCAGATTTTATTGTTCTGTTTACCAACATTTCTTCAGGATGATCCTCATATCTAAAATATAAACTAAGGCTAAGAAAAACTGAAAAACTCATTACAAAAAGATACTTTTAAAGAAATTCAACAAGTAAAAAAATTTTTTCATTTGCTCAAAAGGAAATATTTTTTTGAATAAAACAACAAACATAATCTACTTGATCAAATCGGAAACTTCTCCTTTAACAAGAGCTGTTAAGAGTGCACTTCCAATGCAAGCAGGTACCAGATACAAAAGAGCTGGTTGGGCTGACTTAAAAATATGCAAAATAGCAACAGTAACCAAGAGTCCCAAGAAATAGGAGATATAACTGGCATAGAAATATGCATGAGAACCATTGCCTTTGCTGAAAACAAAAAATCAGCTAACAATAGGGCATAAATATCCAGTTAAAATAGTAATGCCAGTTATTATAAATTAGAAGTAATACTATTATTAATAAAAATACAATTCAGGAATGCACCATGAAGACTTACCTAATGTCATATCGAAGCAGAAGTGCAATAAAGATGCCTAAAAACCAGAAACTAGTCAGTAGAGGAGTTAAAAAAAAATCAAAGAATGTTAAAATGTAATACAAATAACATATGGTACCTGGTATAACAATATCTCCAAGACCTAACATTGCAAAGTTTTTGCCAAAGAAACCATGCTCCAGAAAGTCCATGGGGAAAATTACTGAAAAGTATTTGATCTAAATCTTAATGATTTTATCTGAACTATTTTATAAATCACCAACCAATAAAATTATATGTACCAATGAAATTTAAATTTTAGTTTCATAATGCATCTAAAAACACAATACTAAGTCAAGAAACAGCACCCAGCATTTAAAATGAATGTAAAAGATTCAATATTAATTCAAATAGCATTTAATTTACATTTAATTGGAGCTTCAAATGATGTAGCCACAGTGACCATAACATTTGTACCAAAAACCCAGAATATATCATAGAAAAACAAACCGCCAAGAAGAATACAACCAATAGGAAAACTGGAAAAGAATAACAATATTTGATTAGAGGCTTCATTTGTGAGAAAGAACTGAGATTTAACTTTAAAAAAAACTACTATTGCAAATAAATTTTTTGTCATACAATACCTATTCAAATGAAGCAATTCTACTCCAGTCAATGAAAAAGCAAGTCCAAATATGTTATTAGCAATCCAATGCTTTTTTAATAAATACCATACTCCAAATAAAGTGGCAAAAACTAAACACACCAGATCAATGCGATCAAATTGGTAATCAACATGAACTTTCTTACTCTCTCCATTACCTTCATTGAGTTGAGCATGGTACTTGGAGTTAGGGAAACAACCAGGCAATAATAGGGTCACAAAAGGTCTAAGCAAGTTTGATACACAAAGCACACCAAGAACAAAGAAATAAAAGGTCAATAGCATGTTAATGTACTCCTTGTTGAAGAACTAAACAAAGTTTAATAGAGATTTTTAAAATGTCTTTTAAATGAAACTAATAGATATACACACACGCATTAGAGTTAAACGACTAAATAATACAAACCTTAAAAAATAAATAAAGCCCAAATAAGGCACAGCTTGCAATTATAGGAAACATTGCAGCATCTTTTTTGCTCATTGATTCTACTTTTTCTCCTGATTCCTAAATAAAAATATTTACCATTTAAAACAGTACTGAACTTTTAAAAGAAAAAGAAAAGGAAAAATTAAACTTTTTAACTCTAAACATGATGTATCAGTTCAGAACAATTAGTTCTCAATGAAAACATAATGATGTAAAAGCAAATCAAAAAACTTTAGTTTAAGTGTTTAAATTTTAAAATATTTAAATTTTTAGATTCAAAAAATTAATTTAAAAGATTGTAAAAAAACAACATCTTTTAACAAAACTGAATATATTAACAAAACATAATTTTTGTCTAGGTTACTTGTAACTATGTGAAATATACTGTGCAAAAGAAATATAATATACTCATACATTTAATTGAAATTAAACTAATTCATAAATCAGTTCATGATTTGCAGTCAAAGCAAGAAAACTGCCATTAATTTTTATTTGACTGTAAATTATGAATGCTCACAATATATTTTTGTTTATGTTAGATAGAGAAAATTGCATAGCTTTTACCACTAATCATACCTTTTAATTAAGGAGTAATAACTTAATATGTTAGCCTTTATCAATTAACATAAGTATACTGCCACAATAAATTTAAAAAATAAAAAAATCTATACAATATTTATAACAAAATATTTATTTCACAAACTATTTGTTAAAAAATTTATTAGATAATTATTTAAGAAGTAGGTTTTTTCATTCTATCTACACGGATAGTCATGTATGAATATACGACATTCAAAAAAAAATTACTTAACTGACCTTTTGTTTTTTATTAAAAGCCACAGATCGAAACGAACCATACCAAATCGGTAAAAGAGCCATAACTACGAGACTGAAATAAGCTAAAAGAAGGCCTTCAGGAGTAGCAGCTGATCTACCCAATGCACCACCGGATAACGTATCGTTACTTGTAACAGTAGCATTTTCAACTATTTCTGTGTCAGCCATGTTTTGTTAGCTATATTCGTATTTTTCGATAATTTGTACTTGGCGAATATAGTTGGCGATCATACTCAAGTTTAAAAAATCCTTTTTAATACACGAAGAGTAAAAAACATTAAATGTATTTATTATATAGAACTTATTAAATTAGTTTAACTAATAGCAATCTTTTGTTAAAATATGAACAAACATTGAGTAAACTTTAATAAAAGATTTAGATTTATTTGCCAAATTAAAATCTTCATCTACAAAAAGGTATAAGTATTGATACCGTAATTTATTTGATTATTTTGTGAGTGGGTATAAAAATGGGGAGGCTAACATATGGATGTAAAAAATGTCATTTACAGTAGTAATTTATTATTGTTGAATGTGTCATGACTATTTTATCTATGAAACAAATGTCTCTTCTTCTTGATTTTACGGTTTGAATTGTCAATGGTTAAATGTATGTTTGAATGAGCTAATCACCCCGTGTAGAGAGCGGGACACATTAGAAATTTGGCTAAAGAGACAACAAACAAAAACAAAAATTCAAGAAAAAGATTAAAACTTTGGTCTAAAATTGAAATTTGAAAAAAAGTAATGACAAGTATGTTAACACTTCTCAAGAAACATGCGTTGAAGCCTCATAGTTCGATTTTTTTGGAACTACTTTTTTATGAGTAAAGTTAAACGGTGATTTAGTTTAGATTACTGAGGCTGTGAAATTTTCTGAAAAAGGTTGGATTGCGTATTTTGTGTCCCATTCATTTAACTGCTGTTGCAGCATATTGGTTGTTTTGAACTAAAGTCTTTGGCGCGGCATCTTCATTTTTCTAATATTATTAATTAGTTTGAAGAGATTCTATAGTGTTTTCATAAAATACTTTGTCTTAAAATTACATAAAACAATACTTTTCAATTATTTTGAAATTTGTAGATGCGCCAAAATTGGAGTTTCTTAGGATTCGTAATTCTCTACATACTTTAAAGGCTAATCAGAGTTTAACGTGAAGTTTAAAAGTACTATTATTAAGTGTGTTTATAATACTAAGAGAATACGCACACATAAACTTTTAAGAAATATTAAAGATAAGTTAAAGATAATTATAAGTTTATATCAAAAACTATGACGGAAGTGTTTATAATATCGAATCCACACAAAAACTACGGTTTGTTTTCAGTATGCTGACCGATTTGGTTACTTTAAAACGCAAATAGTTTAGCTCCAACATATAAGTAGCGCACGCGTTTACAAACAGAAATTCTAATTCGCGCTTAGGTTTATTTATATAAATATGGTAACAATCATCGTTGCCATAACTTTCTTATGTCAAAATGGCACCAGTTACTCAGGTTTGTTTCTCTTATTGTTAAAACTAATTGTAATAGCTAGGAATAATACTTCGGTTTTAATTGGTTCTTAGGGGTTGTTTCCATTTACAATTTAAAATGGTATTAACTATTTTGAAATATTTTATTACAAAGTTCAAATACTATTTATAATTAAAATTTTAAGAAATTATCTACTTGTCTCAATACTACTTATTTATGTTACATTTGTTGAAAGTAAATAATATCCTCTAGTAAAGTAGCTTTTTATATTCTATCAAGGATAAGAACAAATTAAAAATCATTTAGGTTTAGGCAGATGTAAGTAAATAAATATATATTTCACTTCCAACATAGTTTGTATTAAGAGTAAAACCTAATTTACTAATATATTACAGAAATGGTGATTAACTTGTTTGATGTTCAAAGCTGTTGTAATAGTTTTTTTTTAAATTTCTATTACACATTCTCATTAATTATTTTTTTAGTTTGATTTATCAAGAGATATGAATGCAGCTAATGTTCCTAGTAACACAATTTTGTTTGATGCGTCAAAAAAGGAGATTTTTTCTCCAAATAATGGTTTTAAATCTTGGAGTAGAAAAATAAAAAATAGCTGGAAAGTGGTGATGTAAGTATGCATTTAATAGATAATAAATTAAGTATGAACAAATAAACCAATAAATATGAAGCCTAGGAAAAAGGTTTTCTCCAGACTAGTTTAAAGCTTCTGTCTTGCTTGTAAATAAAATAATGCTGATTACATACTTGTTTATGAAAATACTAAATTTTCAGAAATAAAGATGACATTACAAAAGAAAGACTTGCCAGTGCAAAAATTTTTGTTCTTGCAAGTCCTAGAGAAAAGTTCAAAGTTTCTGAGGTTTGTTTAGAGAATAGTATTAGTACATTCTTTTTTTTTTTATTTAAAGTGATTTCAAAGGTATAAATATATTTCTGTTTAAGCAGATAGTATCATAGAGTTTTCAGTATTCATTCTTTTCAGTTTGAAGCCATGAAAAGTTATTTGGAAAATGGTGGGAGCATTTTAGCAATGCTTAGTGAAGGAGGAGAACAAAAATCAAAAACAAACCTTAATTTTATGCTTGAAGAATTTGGTATCATGGTAAACACCGGTAAAAGGAATCTTTACACTTTAGTAGAAAATCTAGTTGTTTAAGTATCATTTGTTTATAAAGCTCTTCTTTAATTGTAGATTCTGTAATTCGAACAAGTTATTATAAATACTTGCATCCAAAGGAAGCATTAATAGCAAATGGCGTATTAAATAGGTAATATTTTTTCAATGGTATTTTTTCCTTTAATGTTTTTCAATTCAACATAAAATGTAATTATATTGTTACTATCCTTTAATAGATGTACAGTTCAGATAAACAACTTGGAAATTCATTAAAAGTTAATAAACCTTTTGCAATCTTAAAAATGTTTCATTTAAGAAGGTTTATAAGTAGTATAATTGTTTTATTTATAATTAGAATATTTATAATATATATAAATATTTATAATTTGAATTTTAATAATAATTTTGAAGTTAGGCTGTGGTTTTAACAAAAGTCTATGTAGAAAAACCATAATTTCTTTACCCTTTGATTTCATTTGGAGTTTTCTGCAAATGTATTTTTATTAACTCCACTTTTTATTTGATTAATAAAACCATAAGCATAAAATATGACATGCTTTAACAGGTGTGCACATTTTTGTAAATGACAAATGTTTTTAATCATCTTATTTAAAAATATAAAAGTTATAAAAACAGTCAATCTAATTATAATAAATAAAGTACTTGCTAAAAAGTGGCAACCATGGAAATGTCAATAATGAAGTTATAAAAATAAGCAAATTTTGAGTGAACATGAATTGATCATATTGTGCTATATTAAAAACTTTTTGACTTTTGTCTGATTTGAAAGCTCTAAACTGCAGCTGCTGTGAACCAATTATTGGCAGCATATTTAGTTTCCACTAATTGAGAGTGTTTGCTTGGAAATCACTCTTTGAAGTTCTTGAAAGAGCTTTATAAACATTCCGCTTTTTTTAAATTTTTGTACACATTGACAATCAAAGCATTTTTAATGTTGAATGTAATGCAATATTTTGCCACAAATTTATTGTTATCAACTATATTAATTTTAGATTTAGTTGACTATCATGTTTACAGTTATACATCTCTAAAGTATCTTTGCAGAATTATTGTGATTTGTTATAATTTAATTTCCTTGATGCCTTTCAGTCAGTTTTTCACACTCAAATTCTTGTTCACTTTTTTTAAATAATAAAGAATGAATCATTTAAGGTGGACAACCACAAAAAAAATAATTTTTTTTTACGAAAAAATAAATTTTTTGATATTTAAAGTGATATAATGCTTCAATGATCCATTTTAATTATGATAAACTTAGTTTTATCTAACTCATTCTAAAAATTATTGTATTTTGGGTAGTTTGTAGGTAAGTATAAAAAAGCGTCATTAGCAACGTCATTAGCAACTGCATTTTTTTTGTTAAGTCATTTTCAACAACCCTATAAATGCTTCTCTTTTTGATCAACTGCCTAAAAATTTAAACACTATATGGTTTATTATGCCAGCTTGGTTTGCAATTGATTACTGTAAGTCCTCATACAAAAATATTTATAGTTTAACAATTAGTACAAGGAGCTTTGTTTGCATTTATAGCGATTTGGACAACAAATTTTATTTACATTTCAACCAAAGATAGCATTTATATATATATACATTTTATAGTAATGGGTAATAAAAAAAATAATGAACAAAAAAGAAAAAGAAGATTTAATGGGTTTTCAAAAAATTGTACTGAAAACAAAAGTCAAATACCATTTTAATCAACTTGTGTCAGTTCTAAAAAGCTCTGGTTTAGCAATAATACGGACACTGAAAACAACTACTACATTCTTTTCAACTTTCAAATTCTTAAAGATATTATTGAGAAATTTTGTATATGTCCAAATTGTAAAAGTAACACGGTAATTAATGATGATTCAGCACTTAGAATGGGGTTTTCACACAAATTAGTTATAAGTTGCAATGAATGTAAATATGAGTTCAATAGATACACTTCAAATCAAATTTATAAAAGTAATTCAATGCAAGGAAGAAATTTATTTGACGTGAATTTAAAAACAATAATAGCTTTTCGTGAAATAGGTAAAGGGCATGAAGCTATAAAAGATTTCTCTCGTATAATGAGTATGTCATGTATGCAAAAAAATGCGTTTGATAATTCAATGAAAACGTTATCAAAGGCTTACCATTCAGCTGCATTACAGTGTATGAAAAATGCTGCTAATAAAGTAAAAAATATTTCACCAAATAAAACAACTACTGGAGAAGCTTTGATTAAATTTTCTATTGAATTTCTTTGATTAAATTTTCTTTGATTAAATTTTCTACGTGGCAAAAATGAGGTCACAGTTCTTTAAATGGAGTAATAACAACTATAAGTGAAGGGAGTTGCATTGACTTTGCAGTACTTAGTAAATATTGCAGGGGGTGTCAAATATGGAAAAACAAAGTGAATCATCTTATGTATAACTCTTGGAAAGCTAATCACAAATGTCAACTAAATTGTTCCAAATCTTCAGGAGCTATGGAAGGTACTGGTACAGTAGAAATATTTTCTAGATCCGTAAATAACTATGGGGTAATTTATAAGTACTATTTGGGTGATGGTGATTCTTCATCATTCAATGATGTTGTTAATAGCAAACCATATAGTAAATATGGAGTTGAAGTGCAAAAACTTGAATGTGTTGGGCATATGCAAAAGCCTGTGGGAAATCGTTTAAGAGAGCAAAGTATTTGTGGGAAAAAATTAAAATTGGAAACCTCACCAATAATTCTATAAACACTATTCAAAACTATTTTGGTATGGTGATAAGAGAATTTGCAAACAATAAAAATTTAAACGATGATGAAAAAGTATACCAAATGAAAAAAGGTATAAGAGCTGTTCTAAATCATTGTACTAACTTTCCAGACAAATTGCGACGACATATACTATGCCCTAGAGGATTAAATAGTTGGTGTAGGTGGAAGAACTGTGAAGAAGGAGTTGAAATTTACAAGCCTAAAGTAAATATTCCTGTGTGGATTTATGATGTAATAAAAAAAGATTTTGATGACTTATCTGATGATTTTCTTCTCAAAAAATGCACTCATGGAGAGACACAAAATTGCAATGAAGGACCTAATAACATAATATGGTCTCAATGTCCAAAAAATATTTTTGTTACAAGATTTTTGCTTGAAGTGGGTGTTTGTTCTGCAGTTCTTTACTTCAATGTTGGTACATATTGTCTTAACAGAGTTTTTAAGTTCCTTAACATAAAATTTGACTTAAAAAGTTCATTGGCATTTCATCAAAGAAATAAGAAGCGTTTAAAAAACATGTTCAAAAAAAATGATGTCAAAGTTAAAAAAGAAGAGAAAAGTTAAAAGCATTAAAAAAAGGTTGGATTAATAATGAAGGAACTTCATTACAAAAATCTTATTTATCTGGTGGATTTTAATAGTTTTTTGCTTTTGTATTTTGTTTTTCTTTTTTTCCCAGAATTGCATTTTACCAATACTTAACTTGACTTGCAACATGATATCTTAAGATTGGGTCAAGCAATTTACTTCAAATTTTCAGGAGTTGTATAAAATACCTAGATGAAGGGAATGAATATTAAATTTTTTGAAATATACATTTATTTTTTGCTTTTTTAGTGTTTTAATATAGCTCTACCCCCTGAAAATAATGCAAAAACCACAAATAATGAAATGAAAATGCTAAAAATAATTTGTTTTCATGGATTTTAATTCATTCCCTTTATTTCATGGGTTGACAGAAAATTGCAAAGTTTAAAAGCTCAAAAATTACTATAACTTGGAAAATCGTGTTGCAAGTGTAGGTATTAAATGCTTCATTTTTACGTGATTTTGACAATTTTCTGCTTTTTTATGAAAGATCTACGTATTTAGCTATATTTACATTGCAAAAAATATATACATTAATTTGAATCAAATAGTGGTTTTCAAAATTTAATTGCAGTTATGAAATTTGTTTTTTTTTTTGGTTATCCACCTTAAATTAGCATTTTAGCTAAATTCCTTCACTTGTTAGTGATAAGTGAACAGTGCAAGAGGGCTTAAAAGTAGGTAGCATTTTTTGCACTTTTTTATCATGATTTTTGTCTAAATCTAATTTGGCAAAGTGTCATTAAATTTAAAAGAAATTCTTTTAATGTTCAGAAAATAATATGGCTTCAAAGTGTTCAAAACAAAGGTGTAAATGCATGCAATAAAACTTAACATTTTAGTTTTTAATGTCACAAAGCACTACTGTACTTTTAAATGGAAATAAAACTCATTAGTCTTAAACTATGTTAATTGAATCATTCAAAGTCTTCATTTTATAAAGAAAATGTCTCTAATATTAAAAAGACTACTTAGGAAAGGCATTTTCAAATATTATTAAATATATTAAATACTTTTTGTGTTTTTACAAGTTATTTTCATGATTTTTGACTATTAAAATTGATTTAAATTTGTTTTAATACAAAATTAAAAATTTGGTTAGTCTATTTTCTTAACACATTTTTAACAATTTCAACTTTCTTTTAATGTTCTAACTCTCCCTTATGTCTCCACTCTCAGCCATTCAAGTTATAACAGAATCCGTTCAGAATTACATTAGCCTGTTAAGCAGGTTTATTGTGTAAGTAATGCTACATGGACAATTGTAAAAAATGCTCTATGCAGTAGCTTAGATGGTGATTAAAGTAATTAGTTTGCCTTGGTTTGAAAAATTTTAGAATTGTATTGGTAATATTCTTAATCTTTTTTTTCTTCCCTCCTTAGGAGGGGGGGGGGGCTGACTAAGGTTACTTTAAGTGAGAATGCAGTAAAAAAAAGTTCATTTCAAGTATAAAGCTAATACAAGTTGTTTTATAGCAACTAATTCTGACTCTGTAAGTAAAGAGCAATTAGTATTTTGCTTAGCAATTACTTGAAAAAGTGAAGCATGACAGAAAATTTGTTTATCTATGTTAACAGCATCAGGTACTATTATTTGTTTATAATGTCAAAAGGTTGTTAAAAAAACTCTGAATTGTAAGCCTCACTTAAAAGAAGTAGTGAGTTTTGTGTACTTGACTGTGTCTTATTCTCCTAAATAGTTAAATTACTTGATATAAGTATGTTTGTTATTTGGAAGTAAGTAAATGATAGATTAATTTTATTCTTGGATTGTTAAATACTTGATAATTTTGCCTGTATTATGTAAATTTTTTCTAATGCTCTCATTGAGGTGTTGAAATTTTGATTTCAAGACTTCAGTGTTGAAATTTTGAACTATATAAAGACACTTCTACCTTTATCTTTATGTATAACATGCTAAATAACATGATAATATGATAGGATCCTGTAAAACTCTAATGTTTATGATAAGTTTGACCTTAACCCAGAATTGCTTATTATCACTTTCTTTTCAATGTTATTCTTGTAATGTGTTAAAATGAATATATAGATGTTTTTAATTTATATTCAAGGGAAATAAATTATGCAGCTGGTAAAAAGCGCTTTGGTGGAAATTCATTATCTGATGCTGATGTTCCACATTCACAATCGTCAGTTTTGTTCGTTTTATATTTTTAACAAAGATATTTAAGAAATTTTGGAAGAGTGTTTTTGACTTTAATTACATAAGTAGTTTAATTTGCTCCTTTCAGCTGTTTATCTTTTGTGTATCCATATGGTGCAACACTTGCTGTGGATAAACGATCATCAGCTGTCCTATCTACAGGAAGTGTGTGTTTTCCAATTTTTAGACCTATTTGTGCATTTCATTCAACCAAGGTAATTGTAATCAAGTTACTGTTAATAACTTATATCCATAATACATTAATCAAAACATTAATTTTTATTTCATTCTTTAAAAACAGAGATTATATTAAACTATATATTTTTTTATTTATGTTAGACAAATCGAGGTAAACTGTGCGTGATTGGCTCTTGCCATATGTTTAGTGACCAGTATATTGATAAAGAAGAAAACTCAAAGTTGTTGGTATACCTCCTATAAAGTTATTGTTTTATACTTTCTTTGTTAAATAAAACTAATTGTGAAAAAATCTTTTTCATTTGTTTTCAAGGATGTGATAACTAAATGGCTTTCTACAGATGAAATTAAACTAAATGCCATTGATGCTGAAGAACCAGAGGTTTTTTTTGTTAAGCAGTACTCTACAACCAGAGATTGCATGCATTTTTTTGATTTACTTATTTACCACATAATTTATACCATTAAGCTTGTTTATGGGTCATCAAAAATGCTTTTTTAGAAAATTATCAAAAGTTAACAAACTGAATTTAGGTTAATGATTACAGCTACGTACCAGATACTATTGCACTAAGTGAACGTTTACGTGTTTGTTTACAAGAAGGTGAAGAGGTATGTTGTCTTTGTGTTGTGTTTTTATCAATTAGCAATAAACATAATATCTGTATCTTTGTGTCAAACTTCTTAGATACCAAATGATTTTAATCAATGTTTTCAAGAACAACCATACAATCTTGATACTTCTATGCTACCTGCTACTCTTAGGTAATGTTCATATTCTTAAGTTTAATCAGTGACCTCAATATATAGATTATCTTTCTTATCACCATCTTAGATTAAAAGTCAAATGTTAAAACTTAAAAATGAGGTAAGATGTTTTTTGATAAATGCAACTGCTATTATTTTTGAATTACGTTTTATTTAGGGCATTTAAAGAGCTGAATGTTAAACATGAGATGTTGACTCTTATCACACCTCAGTTTGAAACTCCACTTCCACCACTTGAGCCAGCTGTGAGTAAATGAAATGTTTTGTTTATTAGTAAAGAGCAGGGGTAATGGAGTACTACTATTCTATTTCTCTTGAGATTTAACTTTAAATTATTTTATACCATATTGTAATGCTCTAGGTTTTCCCACCTCAATTTCGCGAACTACCTGGACCAACGTTAGATTTATTTGATTTAGATGAGGCTTTTTCCTCTGAACAAGCACGGTTGGCACAGCTTACTCATAAATGTAATTTTGAACTTACTCTTATTTACCTATTAGATCAAATTTGTTTTGCACCAGTGAAAATTAGTATTCAATTGATACTTATTTTTTATAGTGATACTTGTTTTATGTTTGTCAAATTATTTTTTAGGTGTAATAATATTAATTTTTAGGCTCTGAGGAAGATTTAGAGTACTTTGTGAGAGAATGCGGTGACATTCTTGGGGTGACAAACAAACTTCCAGCAGAACCTCGTGATGCAAAACATATTCTCGAATACATATTCACTCAAGTTGTAGAGTTTAAAAAACTGAATCAGGTTAAAATGCAGTTATTTTATACTATTTTTGATTATATATTTTGATGTGCCATGATATTTAAGAATTATTTATTTAAATAGGACACAGAAGTGAATATGAGCCAAGAAACTGGTGATGTGCAATATTAATTTCAGTGAAACAGTTAAACATTCTAAATAGCAGTCAGTTCTATTTGAGGTTACAGTGACTTGTCGATGCTCTAACTATCACAATCTGTTGCTAAAGAAAACGCATTTCACAGAAATGTAAATAATAACAATTTTTTTAAAACTTTGTAAATTGGAAATTTAATTTATTGTGTAACATAGGAAATAAAACTTATTAATGTTGTTATTTTTCTGTAATGACGTAAGTCAGGAAGATCTAATTCCTTCATGAATCGTTAGTTCATGAAGGAGTTAGATCTTCACCAATTGAACATTTGTGAGAGAAGCCTAAAACCATAATTTAGCTTATTAATAGTTAGGTCTAAAAGTCACCGAACGCAAGATTTGTATTTGAAGACAGTAGGGGAAAAAAGACAATCATATTTTAAAAAATTTTAAGTTATCGCCTGTCTAATAGTTTGTTTTGAATCCATTTTTAAGAGAAAAAATTGACTCTGTCCAAAATCTTCTAATAAGCTGATAGATTTTAGGATATACACACTATGAAGTAAAAAAGCAAGTTTAAGATTTATTTTGTTAAAAAACTTATAAAGTAAAAGATTTATCTCGAACAAAATCAAATATGTAATAAAATGCAAAGAAAAAAAAAGTTAATCGTCAACATCCTCGTTATGAAGCATGTTAAGGGTGAAGCCATCATCTGAAAACTGCTTAAAAAAACAAAAACTGCTACAAAAAACGCCTTATACCCTATTGATCATTGTACTTAGAAGTTAAAAGTTACTAATTGATAGAAGCCTGTTACATCGGGAAACTCGCCTCACTGTGACTAAATAGTTCTTGCGGCTAACATTACTAATTCCATTTGCCTATTCTCAAATCTGCGACCTCATGATCAACACTTTTTTCTTTGTTTACACCTAAGCCTTTTTCACACTTCATATAAGTATTACCTTTTTCGGGGAATGTGATCGACACTTATTGATGCATTTATGGGTGTCAAATATACCGATTAAAGTTTACTTTTTGTTTAAGCTTTGATGCGGCAAGGCATTACGGTAAAAATAGCAGGATTTTAAAAGATTTCTAGTCAAAAGGATTATAGATACAAACATTGATTTAAATCTCAAAAAAAAGAAAAAATAATTTCAAAGAAAGACTTCCATAATGAAAAGTTAAATAAAAGTTGATATTTTTGAAGAAACAAATTTTAGTAATTTTGCTAAATTTGTTTAAATTGCTACATTCTTGTCTTAAAGTATTTTAAATAAATAAAGGGTGTCACAATAGTTTGGATGGAACTTAAACGTTAATAGTTTTTTGTTTCATGAAAATCAATCATGAAAAAGTTGAGCATTTAGCCACGTGTTAAAGATATTGAAGCCTATTACGAAGATGCTACACACAGTTTACCTCAAGAAATTGAACTTATTCACAATCTTTTGATAATGCGCTATATAGAATCATCCTCCTTCTGAACGTAAATAAATAAAAAAAAAAACAGCCTTCATCCGAGTGAACTTTTAAGTCTGATAAAAAAGAACACTAGTTTTAATTTTGCTTATTTTTCTTACAAATATACTAAATTCAAAACTAACAATAATTCGAATTTTTTATTTCGATTTTAAAATTGAGTTCCGGCTCACAATTTGTATTATACTACATTATTCATAGATATAAATACCAGATGTTGTTTTAAACATAAAATTATAATATTATTCATTATTGTAACCAACAAGGCCAAAATGAATCATCTAGGTATTTTAATGTAGAACTTTTGACATCATTTCCCCAATCATTCTCAACTATTTTATATAAATCCATCGTGGCTATAGAATCCTCAATTGAGCAATGACTTCCAGATTGAATATCTCTTCCTAAAATAGCAAGTGAAAGGCGTTTTAATGATACAGTCTGATCTAGTGGCAAACTCGCTAGTTGTCGTAAAAGTGTGCATGAAGAAATATCTCTAATAATGAAATTATTACGGTTAAGTTTTAAAACTTTAAAATCAAAATGAAGAGAATGGCCGATAATAACTTTGTTTTTTATGATACTGAGGATTTCACAACGAGCTTTTTTAAAACAAATAGCCTTATTCATGTGATGAGGCATTATTCCACTCCATTTTGTCCTATAATTTGTAATTGGTTCTTTTGGCTTGATGTACTTGTCATATAAAACATTCCCGAAATAATCAACTATACTACAGCGTGCTAAGGCGTCTTTATTGTTTGATACACCAACCATTTCACAATCCAATGAAACCAGTTCATTTGGAGCTACAATATCATCTAAATAATTAATAAATTTTATAAGTTGTGCAACATCAAAAAACCACAAGAGACAAAAATCAATCAGATAAATTAAAGAGTTAAACATGAGATGTTGACTCTTATTTTGATTCTAACAAACAGCAATAAACTGTAATACAGTAAATATAAAAAACACCAGAAATTTTAATACATTAGAAGCTTCAAACATTAGACTATTTCTGGTATGATGAAGAATGAGCCTTAAATATCTAGGTAACAGGGCTATAATTGCATTTATAACTTACTGTGTTTACTATACCTGTCACTTTATGGAGAATATTTTATAGCTTCTTTAACAGTAATAGTAAAGCATAGTTATGCTTTAGAGTAGAGTTAATAAGGGCTTAGATTGAGTGTAACTTTTGCCTTTAGTAAAAAGCAAAAGATTTGTGCAATGAAGTGACGGAAAAAATTCACTTTTTCACTATTATTTTATTACTATCTGCAAAAAAATTAATAAATTAAATAAATTTTCCTCCTTTTTTACATAGTTTAAAACCTGTGACATACTTATGAGTAAGTTTAATTTGTAGATATTTAGTAACAGATTATGACATTTAAAAGAATAAGTATAGGTGTTTGGTTTTTCTGTTAATAACAAGTAAAATACAAGGTCATATATTGGTTTTTTAAAAGAAGTTAAGTTTTCTTAAGTTTACTTAAGTAGAACTTTTTATGCATTTAAAACAGCAAATATTTATTTACACACACACACACACACGCACACACACACAACTTTGTGGCTGTACATGAGTAATGACATATTTATTATACATTTAATATCAGTTATCTTTTTAAAAAATTTGTTTCAGAAATATGGTTTCTTGAGGTAAATGGTTTAACTTGCTTTTGAACAGTTATTTAATTAGGCCTGAAATACTAATATGAAATTTTGAAATTGAACCATGCAACAGTTTTTATCCATCAAAAAACAGTGCAATTGTTTCCAATGATTAAGATCAGTGTTTGTGCTGATGAAAATGAAAACTACTAAACCCTGAATACATATTCCAGAAGAGGCAACAATATAATGTATTTATCAAAAACAGATTTAGAGATAGTTAATCATGTTTATCCTTTTGAACTATTTCCCCAAAATTACTCAACTAATCATGTGAATGTGATACAATTTACTAAATCAAGACTTAATTAACAATGATGTACTGTCATTATTAACTATTACTACTGAAATTGATTCATCATATTTGCATTCATTACAACCTTACAATAACCAAAGTGAGATAACCTAACTTAATTAACAAGGAATTGACAACTTTAAAGAAAATTTAAATTATTACCCATTTTATTTAAAATTTTGAAATGTGCATAACACTTCTTTTATCAACATTTAATATTGGAGAGCACTGCATACAAGGGTTTATTTATCAGAGGATTAATGGTCTTTCAAAGTCACAAAAAGCAATTAAAGTAATAGAAAGATTAAAAATAAATATTCATTAAGATATAAAGAAATTTTTGTGAAAATTTGCTAAATCTAACAAAGTAATTGTTGAAAAAAATCGAGGAAACCTATAGACTTATTAGGTCTTAAACTTTGCAATTTCTCTTGACCCCTAAACATTATCATCTGATTGGCCTCATTTTTTGCAAATAATCATAACTCAACGAAAGGAAACCTTTTGGGGGTGAGATCCCAAACTTTACTTTATATAATGCTGCTAAATGTGTATAAAATGTTGCTCGATTAATTCTGTAAGTTTTTTATGTAGTATTTTTAGATTAATCATTTTACGAATTTATTTAATGCAGTATCTGTATTAAGAACTTCATATAGGTGAGAAAGGGTGCTAGTAAAAAGTATATAATAAGATAGAACAAAACAAAACTTATATATTTATAGCAATTTACATAAACCTACCAGATTTAGAAAAGAAACAGGAGTCTTCAGAAAAATTTAAACTTTTTTTCTTCATTTTTATGTATTCTTAATTGAAATTTGGCCACGAGGGCAACTGCCTTTAGCCACTAGATGGTGTAAGTTACGTTAATAAAAAAATACATTTATGCAAAATATGTTAATTTATGTTAAAATATTCGTTCATAATTATGTTTAAAAAGTCATTTATATTTAAATACCGCGAAATGATAACAATTTAACAACAGACGAGCAATTCCTCTTAATCACTTTTAAGTTTTGTGATTTGAATCAGGGCTTTGACATATATCGGTAGATTCGTTAGATGTAAATTTGGTATGTCGTCTAAATCAGAAAATTCCTTTTACTCAATTATATTCAGTTTTGAAAATTATTTAAAATTCAAATTATAAAGTAAATATAGAATTGATACAGATTTTTTTAGTCTCGTAGGATGATTGAGGGGTTATTATACATTTATTATTTTTTACCTCTTTAAAAGTGTTCAGCATTATTGAAACTTTATCTACTTCGTTTTCAGCATCACATTTCTCTATATGCTTATAAATATGACAAAAGGGAGCGACGAATCGTATCGAACATCGTTAAATATGGTCAATGCATCGTGTTCAATACATCATTAGAGATGCATCGAAACACGTATCGTTAACCAATGCATCGCATCCAAAAAACTTCATCGTTAAACAATCCATCGAAAGATTGCATCGTTAAATGATACATCGAAAGAATAAAAATAAAATATAAAACCGCTAGATTCAAATCTAAAATTTTAAAATGTTGTTTGCTAGTGTGCTACAATAATGGCAAAGAAAATTTACAGAAAAGAAGAAAATATCAAATTTTTTTCTTGGAAAATTGAATCAAACAATAAAAGGCACATCATTCATTTTCTTCATCTTCATTTTAAGTTCTCTTTTACATAAACAAGTTTTTCAACTTTTGATGCTGACATTTCGCGAGGTTAGAATTATTTTGTTCTATCTCCAAGTTTAAACATTGGGAGAAAATTTTTGATTTTTTCTAAAAGTAAAAATTTTTTAAAGTTTTAGCTTTTATTTTTAAAGAAACAATAACTTATGCTTTAAATAATTTATGCTTAAGCAAATTATTTAGAAAAAAGTTTATAAAATAATGCGTATTTTAAAAGTTATTACTACTAACTAAAATTAATAACTCATTTTCTCCCAACTTTTAAAATTGAAGAGAACAAGATAATTCTAACCTCGCGATTTGTTCTCCTGTCACCACAGATGTTTCCAGCTCAAGGTAAATACTTGTTCAGAGCTAGAGGAAGCTGCTGGATTTGCCTATGTTCTCCTGGTGAAGCGGGCAAGTTTGGGTTCTTAACTGATTGGTTCTTTCAGTAACGAAGTATATCTCCATTATCGGCAATCCGTGTTGTTGTTAAATACTTTTCTAACTCCGTCTTTATCTCCGTCATCAACGAGGTCCGTCGTTCCGGGTTATCTACTCACTGTTTCATCTAGTTGAGCAATTTTGAACTAGTTTGGTAATAGTGATATCTGGAATTTTTGATGCTTCAGCAATAAGTGAATCCTTAGACTTCTGAGAATGATTGAAGAAGCCAACCAGCCCTGTCATCTTATCACTTAAATTTTTTCATAACTCACATTTCGATGCAGCACTTTGGATTATCAAATATATCTTATGATCAACAGACTAGAACACGTGATTTATAACATATCCTTTTTGGCTTTCTTCATGTTTGCTCCACCATCGCATGTTATTGTTGTGCGCACATTTGGTCCCAAGTTTAAGTCTTTAGTGAAGCCATCCAATCTTTTTGCGATTTCTTCCGATGAATGTTTGCTAGCAAAGTGTTGTAAGGTGACAAAGAAACGCTTTATTTAAAAATCCGAATCAATGTAGTGCGTAGTCATAGCAATGTTTGCTGCATTTGTGATCTTGTTGGTTTACAGATCAGACGTGAATGATATTCCATCTCTGGATGAGGTTTGTTTTTATCAGCTGCTGCCTTCATTGCATTGTATAAATCCGGAATTTTAGTACGAGAAATTATCCTTGAAGAAATTGACTTATACTGTTCTTTTGTATATCGTACATGGTTATATATTGTACATGGTTCATTATATATCTAACAATCTACCTATATATCAATCAATCAATAAATCTATCTATACATTTATATATACCAATCTATCCATATACCTACCCATCTAATTATAGATATAAATATATATATGTATATATGTATATATATATATATATATATATATATATATATATATATATATATATATATATATATATATAGGTAAGTATGTAAATATTTAGTCGTGCATCATACGATTTATGATGCACGACTAAAAGAAATATTTTAAATAAAAAGCCAACCTTGTTTAAAATTTGAATGATTTAAAAATTTTAAATCAGCAATATTTATGCGTTTTATTAATATGTAATTTAATTTAATGATTTACGATTGACAATCATGGGGGGAGGGGGTGTGGGGCTGGAGGGGGGGAGATTCTCGGGGCCCTGTGTTTGTACAAATAAGTTTTTTTCATGAAGTCTTATTTATCACTTATTAAATCTTATTTATCGCTTCTAAAAAAATCTTAAAAACAAAAAATAATTTTTTAACATAATATGCTTCTTTTAATCTTTCTATTTTTCTTTGAAAAAGTAAAATTCGGATTTTTTCAATTGAAATTAAAATTCAAATTTTTTCCATCAATATCAATAGCTTTTCTTTTTTAATTTTCTTTTTAAAACGTTGACAGTTTTAAAGATTGCACGACTTGATTTCTCAATGATGCTGCATTTTAAAATTTTCGTTTTAGACACAATTTGTAAATAACAAATACGAGTTAAATTAAAACTTTTAATAAATATTACAGTTACGTTAAATACAAAATATTATTAATCAAATATTAATATTTTAATATCGATGTTGGGCAAATTATTATTATATGTCCAACATCGATATTGGAGTGGTAAAATTAAATGTAGCACCAAAAGACGTAGATGATGCCATTCTAAGTGGTCCAAATCCTCACCTAACAACATTTCCTGTAGATAAACACGGTAATCAATTCCCTACGTATTTATTAAGCTTTCGTTTAAATGAAGAAATAGCTCCTCGTGATTGATTAGTTTGGAGCAAATCTAAAAATGCTCTGTTTTGTTTTCCTTGTCGTTTATTTTATAAATTTCGTGAGCAAAGATCAATTTTTGCTACAGAATATGGTCGGCAGACTTATAGAGAGTACAAAAAATTATATGATAGAATACCTGACCATGAAAAATTCATTGCAATCCGCTTTTAGAAGAACATTTAAAAAACGTAAAGCAGACACAAAACGAAAAGCAGAGATTGCAAGTACATTACCTATCGACAGACATTCAAAATGAATTCATGATATGAATTCATTTTGAATGTCTGCCGATAAGTAATGTTCTTGCTGTGCTGATTGCTTGAGAACTTGTATTTTAAAGGAAAAAGAAACTGAAATAATAATCCCTTATTGTAGACGCAACACCCAATTATGTGCATATAGAACAAACTACATTCATTTTACTATGAAATGCTACATTTAAAATCAATTTATGATGCCAATACACAAAATATTTCTCTTCAGCCCGTTGAATAATTAAATGAAATTAAAAAAAAAAAAAAAAAAAAAATGGATGTGCTATTTCCAAACATTATAATTGTGATAGGGCTATTTTGCACAATTCCAGTGACAGTTAGCCAAGTAGAAAGATCTTTTAGTGTGTTGAAAAGAATAAAAAATGTATTAAGATCAACAAAAATGACTCAAAATCGTTTAAATGACTTAGGACTTTTTTCTATTGAAGCCGAAATGCAAATGAAAATTAATTTTGAAGATGTTAATTTGTTTGCGAGTCGAAAGGCTAACAAAGCTCTATTATGAAACAGAGTTTAACATTATTTTTTGTACACTTCTTCCTAACTTTAACTTATAAAAGATTTAAATAGTTTTGACTTTTAAAGCATTTAATTAATCTCATTTTTAATTTTCAATGGCCAGAGCACAATTCTAGCGATCCTGTGTATACGCTTGATCATAATGAGGACCCGTTAAGAAAACTTCCCCAGGGCCCTAAGTTTCTCTCGGCGGCTATGTTGACAATCCATTAAAAGATCTATTTAATTGAACGGTTTACGATTCATTTTATTTGTTTGTTAGTTACTTTTTCTCATGTGTAATGTAAAGACATAGTAAGGAGCATAATTCCTTTGGCAAGTAAATAACTCGCATTTCATCAAACAGTGTACCAGTATCTTTGCAGTGGTTAGAACTTTTCATATGCTGCACCATAAAAGGTAAGACCTGATAAATTGCACTTGCTCAGATGTGACAATAACCACTCAGTCTTATCTTTACTCAAGCCCAAATCACTAACCAAGTCATCAACTTCTTGCTGATTAGGAAAATCTAGATTACCACTGTTACTCACATACTACCATTCGTAATCATCATTATTGTCACTTGAATCACTTCTTTCTATTGTTCAAGTGATCTGGTTTCATAGCAGCAGGAAATATATGGCACAGCGCATATACTTCCTGCTGCTTTGTAATCAGCTTTCCAGTGTTAAACTGCAGCATCCACAAATGATATGTGAAGCATGATTTAGATCACCCATTCTCATTCCAAAGTATGCTTCCTAGACAGCCAATTGTTTAGTATCTGGCGTGATACTGGCTCTCACTTTTTTCGGCGTAATATACAAGACAATATGTGCCACAGACAAAACAAAAGAAATCTGCTGATAACTTGCAACCTCTACTTGCCAAAATTAATTAATATTTAATCTAAAGCATAACACATTCTAAAAATTCTTAAATCCAAAATATTGGAAAACAGATTAAAATGACATGTCTAAATGCTAATAATCCACAAATAAGCAAAAATTAAAAACATTACTTTCTTAAAAAGTATTGTAATCATGCAAAAAATTAATTACACCACTGACATCAGCGACTTCGAATTGTATAAGATACGTGGAAATATTCAACCAAACAAAATTTTTGTAAGTAAAACTATAAGTGATGCGCTTTTGTTCGCATTCACTCGTTTTGACTGATTCTCTGAGTTTAACAATACGAAATAAAATAGACATTATTTTAGAAAATAACTTACGGGTATAGAAATTGGACGAATTATTGAAGCTGTTGACCATGAAGAGTCTTTTAGAAGCAATCGTTTCAAACAACAAAACTCCACTATTAGTAGATTGGTGAAGAAATGTAAACAAACTGAAAACCTGAAAGGTCTATTGGATCAGGGAGAAAGCCTAAAACTAGGAAATAGGAAGATCGCTACATTCTTAACGCCGTCAAAAAAGATCGTAAAATCACATGTTCTGAGATGAAACTAGATTTTGAACCTTACTAATATCTCAAAGTGGACAATATCTCTTCGAATGAAAGCAATGGTCGATCACACTGTTAATAATTAGTTAGGGAAAAACTCAACCTCCAGACATGCAATGCAACCATTTGAGATGACAAAAAGATTAATGTTTGGGGTTGTTTTAGTGCACACAAAGTTGGAAAACTTTACCGGGTGAAAAGCAACATGGACCAACATTTGTATTGCAAAATCCTAGTTAATCAAATTGAACCAAGTATAAAAGAACTTTCTCCTAACGTTGACTACATCTTTCAACAGGATAACGATCCTAAACATACAGCACGGTTGAATAAAAGATATCTAGAATCTAAATTGATACCAGTTATGTCTTGGCCAGCACAGTCTCCTGATTAAAATCCAATAGAAAACCTTTGGTCTATATTGGATAGAAAATTAAAAGATTGTAGGGCAACAAATGAAGATGAAGTGTTCCAAATTCTTCTTGTTGATTGGAATGCTTTGCCAAATTACTTGTTAAATAGACTTGTAGTTAGTATGCCTTCTAGATGTGCTGAAGTCATAAGAAACAAAGGTGGCCAATTAAGTCCTAATACAACTAAAACTTGAAAAATACTTCACAAATCCTAGTTTCTTTTTATTATATGTAGTATACAATAATATCATATACATTTCTATCTAAGTTGTCTTATATTACTTTTATAATACGAGTTTAAGACATTTTTTGTTGGTTTTTTTTATTAAAAAATTGAGTGTGGTTTTTTTTTTGCACCCCCTGTATGTATGTATGTATGTATGTATGTATGTATGTATGTATGTATGTATGTATGTATGTATGTATGTATGTATGTATGTATGTAATGTATGTATGTATGTATGTATGTAATGTATGTATGTATGTATGTATGTATGTATGTATGTATGTATGTATGTATGTATGTATGTATATGATGTCTAATTTTATTTCAATTTAAACGATTCTATTCTGGTAAAAAATATTTTACCACAGATGGAAAGGTTGTTAAAAAATCAAGGCATAATTTTTAGGGAAATTTAAGATGTTTACTTATTTATTTATTTGGTCTCTGTTATGCTTTTCAACGAATGGGAATGATGCTAAAGACTCATTTTTTGATGGTAACTTTAAGTTGGCCTATCAAATCATTTCCACAAATGAAATGGAAATAAGAGTCTTAATGCCAATTAAGTTTAAATGGTTGCTTGCAGGTTTCCATAACATCCCATATCTCAGCAGTCCACAAGAAGATTTGTTTTGGTTAGGGATAAAAAAAGAAAATAATAAGGTTAAACCTATTTTGCAGGTAAATTTATTTAAATATCAGTTTCTTAGAGTTTTGTATTTTCCTAGAATTTTCATTGTGTTCCCCCATTTTATATCCTCTACATCTACTTAAACTGTGTCAAATCAAAAATTAAAAAAGTTCTCAAGTATATAAATAACTTTACTATTAGAAATCTGAAATGTATTTGATAAGTATGTATATTTTAAGAGCTGTCAACTTCAAGTCAATAATAAACTGAAATGTAATAAGAGGAGCAGTTTATACAGATTTGAGATAAAAACAAAGTATCATGATGAGTGGTATTACTTTATCATTAAAAGATCACCCGAGGGGCTTCAGGTAAATAATGTTGACATCAGTTGTTTAAATGTAGCAACAAAAAATATATTTCCTAGATAACGTTAATAAATCCATTATTTAATAGCGTTTTTTTTTTAGTATGGGAGTGAAATTACCTTTCTTTGGGCATTTGGTACACAAGAATCTATTGAAACTCCTCGCTTTGTAACTAAACTACATACTTTAGATGTAATTCTAGAGCTAAAAAATTTATTCCAGTTAGAAAACAATAGGGAGCAGATATCTACTCTTCAACCTTTACTTAAAGAAGATGATATGACTATAGCTCCAAATGATGAAGCTATAACTACTTCTTTGCTAAACAAATCTATTTATTTTAATACATCGATACACTATAAACCTCAAAATTCAGGGGAAAATATTTCTTTGGAATGGAAAGAAACTGATAACCCCATCACAATCTTATTGAACGATAATGAGATGGATAATTTTGCAGGTAAAAAAGTTTCTAACAAATTTATGTTAAGCTAAATATATATATATATATATATACATATACATATATATATATATATATATATATATATATATATATATATATATATATATATATATATATATATATATATATATATATATATATATATATATATATATGTATATGTATATGTATATATATATATGTATTGTTATTTTTATTGTTATTAGTATTATTATAATTATTGTTTTTAGTATTATTATTATTGTTATAAGTATTATTTTTATTATTGTTGTTGTTGTTGTTATTACTATTATTATTATTATTATTACTATTATTATTATTATTATTATTATTATTATTATTATTATTATTATTATTATTATTATTATTATTATTGTTATTATTGTTATTATTATTATTATTATTATTATTATTATTATTATTATTATTATTATTATTATTATTATTATTATTATTATTATTATTATTATTGTTAGTATTATTATTATTATTATAATTATTATTATTATTATTATTATTATTATTATTATTATTATTATTATTATTATTATTATTATTATTATTATTATTATTATTAGTTTTATTATTGTTATTATTACTGTTATACAACTAAATAATTAGCTAGGTTTATATAACAATACTTAAAAATTCACGAAATAGCATGATATTACTTAAAGTTTCACGCAACAGATCATCAGATGTTATAAACTATTAAAAAGTGAACACGATGGCTATATATAAATATATATATATACACATACACTTAACCACAAAATTAACACACCACTTATTAATTCTGACTTATTTTGAAAAAGATTATGTATTTCCTGGATTTATCAGCTACAAAGATGATAATAATATTTATTTTTACCCCATTTGTAGGTTTTATTCCATTTCCTTTATTTAATTTCAAAGTTATAGCAGCTTTTCATAAGATCATGTTTTTCTGTAATTAAATCTCACTCCTTAAAAGAAAAGTATGCATTGCTTTTAAATTGTTTTAACAGTAGAAAAGATAACTGTCATTTGAGCAACACATCTGTTTGCAATGCAGCGTTTTAGATGAAATTTAAGTTGTGATGTATGTGTGTCGCAATTGTTACTCTGTCTAATGAAGAATTAACAAATTGCAAACTTTGGTAGAAGATTTGGAGTGCCTCATACAACAGTTGGTAGGGCTCTACAAAGATTTTTAGAGACCAATTATTATGCTAGACGACTTAGCCATGAGCTAGCAATGCTGTGGAGGACTGATCTTTAATGCTTCGAACACTGAGAGAACAGTTCACTACTGATGAAGTCTCCAAATACAACTTGCTGAGGTTCATGGAACTGCTGTTAGTCAAGATACCATAAGAAGAAGACTTTGTGCTTTAAATTTATGACCTTGGACAGCAGCTACTGGTCCCAGATTGACCACCGAAGAAACAGACTGGCTTTTGCAAGGAGGCATATGAATTGGGAAATACATGATTGGAGACTTATTTACAGATGAGTCAAGGTTTTGCCTTGTAATAATCATTTTACTTTATTTTGTTAAACGAACCATATTTATAGTTTTAGTTTTTTTTTTCATCATCCTCTAAATCAATTTTATTATTATCATCAAAATAATTGAAGGGTGCAAGGGGAAAACCGGTGATGTCACAATTTCTTCATTTTGAGAAAACCAGAAAAGAAAGTTTTAACAAGCTATGCTTAGCTTCATAATTTTTTTTAGGTTTTAAATTTAGTATTATCTGTTAATTTTTTTTTAATGATTTATTTAATTACAATGATGCAGGAACATACTTGCTAATAGTAGGGTGGATAACTCGAAAAATCTGAAAATGTGACATCACTGGTTTTCCCCTTGCATTCTTCAATTGTGTTCATGTGTTATATTCTTAATATGTTTGTCAAAATATATGATAATATTGATGAAAATTTAAATAATTCGAAATGTATAGGTGGTGCGTTAGTTTTGCGGTTAAGTGTATATATATATATATATATATATATATATATATATGCTTTTCCTATTTTTTAGAGAAAAGTATAACACCATCATTTACTTTTGCAAAGTGCAACTGTTCTTCTTGTAACTGCTCATCTTGTAAGTGTGTTTATTTGAATTGTAATTTTGTGTAACTATTTTCCTCTATGCTTGAAAGACTAATAATATAAGTTGTTAAGGTAGTATTAAAGTAGTATAACATTTGACCAAAGAAGTAGTAGAATAAAAATAAGACAAATTTAACAACAGTTGATAAAAATAATATTGATAACAATAGACAGCAGATAATTTGAAAAATTAAGAGGCATTTGTTTTGTTAATACCTTTTTTTTTTATTCCTGTAAATATAACAAAGAGTTTATATTTATAAGTTTCTATCAAATTTTTTTTTAGCCTTTTATTGGTTTTCGATTTTACATTCCAAGGAAAATTCAGTTTACATTGCAATTCTTGGTGCATCAGCTCTTTTGACCGGACTTATTGTTCTGTTTATTGTTTGTACTTGTTCTATCAAGTCACCAAAGCAAAGCAAAAAAACAGTGGATTTTTATAAAATGTAAGTTGAAGAAAAATAGAGTCCTCAGTTTTTGATATTTGTTGAATTTTGATGAGTTTTAATAAATTTGATGTTGCCATTTTTTAAAATGGCTTAGAATTTCTTTTTTGCATTCTGAGATTGTGTATTTAATGCTGGCAAATTTTCCTATTGAATTTACCAGCCTATACTACAGATTTGATGACAGATTTGATGCAATAATAAATGAGATCATCGAATATTGCAAAGAGTATTATTTGATGAGCTTTTTTTTTTTTTTTTTTTTTTTTATCAAAATCCATACAGCTCTCTAGTGAGATAAGGAAAACACTCTTATATGTACTTCTACTTTCATTTTTTTAAATTGGTAATAATTAACTCATCTAAATTTCAGAATTTACTATTTACAGTAACAATCCAAAGGTTAGACATGTTTGTTATTTAATATGATGATAGATGATAAATTGTTAGTTAAATTACTTAATTCAAATCATAACAATAAAGAATATGAAGTTATGAACTACTAAAAGATAAAGTGACTAAAAGAGAATATGATCAAAACATTAATCACAAGCGTGACACAAAATGTAGTTTTGCAAAGATATTATCTATTGTTGATGTGTGTTATCCCTTACATGATGTTCTTACTGGAATTTTCTTCTTTGTTTGCAGTCACCATTTGCACAAATACTCTGCAACTGCTGTTTTTAATTATTCTTTCATGTTAAAAGTACCAGAGATTGAACTATTTGGTAAACTGAAATGAGAGTTTATAGATAAATTCAAGTATGATCCCATTGGCAGTGATGAAATTGACTAAGGCTGTTTACTGAACAAAGATTGCTGGTGTCTTGTTTGGGGTACAGAATTATACAACCTGCAACAACGCCTCAGCAAAATTAAAATGATTACAGAGAGTTTTCAAGGGCTTGCATTACAAATCTTCTGTGGCAAATAGAATGATTCTGGTGAATGTATAGAATTTTGTGCTCCTGGTGCTGGATCTTTTGTGAGTCTAATATATTAAGAAGGAACAAAAAAAAATATTATTTTTGTTTAATAGTATTGTTATTATCATATTGACTTAAACTAACATGAAATTGATTCATTACTATAGATTTCCTTGTTTTTTGCTATTATGCTACCTTATGGTTAGTTGTACCTCTAGTGGCTGTTGATATTCTTACTAATAATGCTGTAACCAAAGACTTGAAACCAATTAGCAAGAAAATTGCAGAGATTGCAACTCTACCTGTGGTATCTCCTTGATGATGTTAAGAGTAGCATTATCTATATACTTTAAAAAGATCTATTTCCAGAAAATGTTTGCTTTACAAAACAGCAGAGCTCAGGAGTCTCTCAGTTGCAGACCTTGTCACATTCTGGTCATTAAACTTTTTTGTGTCATTCTGTTTGCCACAAATTTCTAATAGCTGAAATTAATGCATAAAAGAAATGTTGTTTTTTTTATGTTACAAAAAAAACTGTTTGAACTACCTTGAGGTAGTAAATGATTGTGTTTGATTAAGGAGTTAAACTATGTACTGGTTTTAATGAAGTTCTTACCAAGGACGACACACAATGCCTGTACTCTTTGCTCTATGGAACACCAGAGAAAGTTTTTGCCAAAAAATGGAACTAAGAAGAAGCTTGTCAAGACCAGGACCAAAATTGAATAACTAAAATGTTCTAATTCTTAGACTAACTTCTAAGCAGATCAAGCCTAAATGACAGACTTTATCCAACAGTAACATATTTTTGTGGTTTTTACACTTTTATTTTCTACCTCAAGTTAATTTATTAGACAAAAGTTTTGAGTAGTAGCCTTTAGTTTGAGTACAGTTAATGTAGATGCTTTTAAAGAATTTATTGGTTTTAAAAAATTTATCATAGTTTAAATTTTTTGAGTATTTAAATATTAATTACAGTCACAACAAGACAATTTTAAAAAGGGACCACTTTTCATTTGATTACTATGAAATTTTTAATAAGCTTTTATTTCACTAGAAGCTCAGCAAACAAGAGGGTATGTGTTATGAAGTTTAAAAATGAAATATTTATGCCCATTCTAATTTAGTTAGCATTACAACAATTAGGTTTTTGATCACTTATGGAAGTAAGGATTGCGTTCCTTACTTTTTATTGTTACATAGTTATCATTATTACCAACATGATGGCATAATTATGATAGAAAGTCTTGCCAATTAAAAAAAAAAATTTCTTAAATTTTCTCTTGCACTGTCTGATATTTATTTATCAACTTTTTTGTTTTTAAATGTCTGTTAAAATAATTCTCATAATTAAAATTTGGCCAGGGGTCGGGACTTTTTTTTGGCTTAACTTTAAATGTTTAATTGAACTAAAAATTAGACGGGAATTTAGAAAAAAAAATATATTTTTTTATTTCATTTTAAGGTTAATGAACATTTCACTGGAGTATGAGCTCATAACTTTATTCTTTTTTAGAGATGAATTGGAATCTGATGATGATGAAGAAGGTGAAGAAGTTTATTTTATAAAAAATTGATTAAAAAAGGTGTTGTTTAAAGTTTTGTCAACTCGTTCAAAGAAATCTACTGGAAAAGAATTAAAGCTGTCTGATTTTCCTTGAGATATTTAAACTTGCATGTTTTTATAGATTTCAATTTTGATATTTTTTTGTATAAAACTAAAGCGGTAGGAATTTTGAAATAATTAGAGGATATATATGTAAAAAGTATCTTAAGATATTTATAAGCTTTTTTAATATCAAATTTTGTGTTCATAATTTGTGGTGGATGCATTAAAATATTTTGTAATTTTATTTCAACTTTTTAAAAGTTTTATTTACAATATTTATTAGGTACTCTTTTAGTTTTTCTTTGCTTACACATCAGTGATATTTTTTAAAGTCGACTGATGTCGAATACCTAAAGTGATCAGAGTTTCAAAAGTAGGTGGTGTTCTTATTCAAGTTAAAATTTCATTGACCTTTTTGTAAATCGTTGTCATCGAGACTTTTGTAAAATATTTTTATTTAAATTTTCATTTCATTATCGTTTTATTTCTCGCTTTATTTATCAGGTATTTACAAATACTTCATTAATTAAATATCATTGGTCAATCATAAGGTATACTTAAGTCCAGAAGCAATATAATAACGTGATAACAATAATAACACGAATGCTCTGTAGAAATAATTATTTGTTTTGTTTTTTTCACTTGCAAACAATCAAATTATATATTAACAAAAAGACAGTTGCTTGAAAAAAAAAAGATGATCTATGATCTCAGGAGAAAATAGCCCAAAAAAAAATTTTTTTGGGCTATTTTCTCCTGAGATCATAGAGAAACTTTCTTTTAAAAAGAGAGTTTCGTTTTTGAAATTATGTAAACTTATGATATTTAATGACATGAAATAGCAGAACTATCACGTTTGTTAACAACTAATAGCAGAACTATCAGATTGCATGTTTTTCACAATTCATTTCATTTTGAAGTAAAAAATACTTCAATCACACTTTCATGAAAGGTTACTCAAGTAATGTTTAGATTTCTTTTGTTAAAATCTAAACATTCCTCTTAGTAAAAGAGTCCGTTCTTAAGTATAAAAAAAAACAAATATTGCGTTAAATTTTTTTCTCCCTTCTAAGTAATTCACGAAAGGACATCTTAATTATTTTCAAATGTCTTTCCGCGACTTGGTTTTTTAAGTGCATTTTAACACGTTTCAGTTTGAGAATTTTTTACTTTTTTTTAAAAAAATAGTTTACCTGAATGAGACAGTCAGATATTCCTCTGGCTTTTATTTTTGAATCATTCACAAATTTAATGTTTGTTGGTTAGGTATTAATCACTTCGTATTTTTTTTTATAAAACAGTTGATTATTTAATAACAGTAACTCTTTAGAGACAAAAATGGTTACTAAGCATCTGCGTCTCGTTATTTTTTTATTCGAGACGACACCATGATATCCGGGACACAGCTTTTAAATTCCGAAAGAAAATTTATTGTCCCGGTTTATAACTTTATTCCGGGACAGTTTATTCGTCAATTTTTTCCAGGACATTTCTCGTCTCGTTATGCTTGTCCCGGTTCATTTCGAGAAAACGATTCCGAGACGCAGACCCTTAATGGTTACAGCTAAAAGTTCCCAAAATTTTGAACGGTATTGTAACGATGTTAAGTGATTGTAACATTTAACACGTTTGTAATTAAATTCCTCTAAATTAAACGAATTTGCGAACGCAAACTTCAAGTTTACCAAAACAAGCATCAGATTAGCTTTCGATTTAGCCGAGAACAGCTAATGATTCCTTTTTATTTTTTTTTATGTGTTCAAGTTTTATTATCAATAACAAATATCAGGCTAATAGTTTTTATAAAACAGCCCTTAGCATAAACTAGACCTATTAAATTAATATTTTTAAAGATATTTGAGTTTTAGTAACTTGCCGATAACGTTTTCCATGACAAGTTGTAAAACCACTTTTGTGTTGTAATTATGCAAAATATTGCTAGCCTAGCACAATCAAAAAAAGACAGTAAAAATTTTTCATGTAGCTTTATCAAAAACAAGCAACTATCGCGAATACTGCCTCAAAGGAGAAAACAGTGTGATGTATTGATAAAAACAAAATCAAAGTCACATGTGGGCCAGGATTGGCCATATAACTGTGAGAATAAGGCTTTTGTATTTAGGTTTTACTAAAGATAACAAATTGGAAAAGTGTTTTCATGGTTAGACAACGAAACAACAACAAAAACGAAACAATTACAACAAAATAACAACGAAAGTTTAAACATTCGATATGGGAACGTGGCCAAAAATCAAACTGTCATTACTGTCTTAGAAATCGGTTTCTATAATGCTGAAGCTGCATTCAACATTAGAATGAAGTCATCTATCCTTGTATTTGAAAAACTCTTAATGGTTCCTGGGTTATTAGCCATAAATGGAGGTAAAGAACATAACTACAAAATATTACGACTGTCGTTATATAAAGAGACAAAGCTTTTGTGCTTTAATGGGATAAAAAAAACACAGTAAAACTAAAAACTGGAAAATTTGAAAGTTTTTAAATTATGAAGTTTTTAACTTTATATGTTTTTTATAAATGTAAAAGCTTTCTGTTTTCTTTCTTTGATTTTAACATTTTTAATTTTCATGTTGCTGTCCGGAATATCTCAGCACCCGAACATTATGCAATAAACTTTCAGGAAATATTTATAGAAGTATTTTTGTTCATAAAAAATGAGCCTTAACTTCTTATGATATTTCACTGACTCATTTCTGCTAATTCAGTACACAGTATAGTGATTTTAAACAAACAAACAAACAAACAAAAAAATGTCTCACTCAAATCACTGAGCGATCTATTATAAATCCTCAAAGAAAAATTCAGATAATCAGCACTATTTCTTCATAAGATAATTCCGACAAACTGCTTTAGCAAACTTATCTATTTTGGTGTGGTAACCATGACAAAAGTTACCATTTTCAATTAATTTTGTTATCTTTTGTTTATAGAATGATTTTAATAACGTTCTTCATAGAACTTTTATTAGTATTTTTTTTTCGTTTGTCATTTTAAAAAACAGAGAAAGAGGAGGGAGTCTCCTTATAAAACCATTTTCAAAATTGAGTTATAGCAAACATGGAAAGATTGGGAATTTTAATTTTCTGTAAACAATTTGATAGAGTGAAGTTTTGTAAAGTTTATAGAAAAAGTACAGCGGAGTGCAACAATGGCAAAACAACAATAACAATAAAAAAACTTGTTAAATAGATTTTAATTTAACAACCCAGCTCCTACTATCTTTAAATCGTATTTCGTTTACATTGTTTTTTTTTTTTATCACTCAGTATTTCTTCCTTTTAATGATATCAGGTCTCCAGTTAATAGGATGTGATTCCTCTGTCTAAATAAATATACAAATTTTCTAATTAATTTACAAAAATAAGATTTTTTAACAAATCAGCAATTAAAATACCGCTAAAATCTATTTTGTGAAAGATTGAAAATAAATAAAATAAATATAGAGGGGGTACGTATAACAATTTATTAAATGTAAAATGTAAAGAACTCTAAAGAAACAAACTAACAATCAAACTCCCAGAGGATTTTTTTTTTTGGCTTATAATTTTCGTTTACAGTTTGTTACGTATATTATCTTTTATAAAGCAAAAATTTGAAAAAAAGCGAACAATATGAACAGGATAGTACTTTTTTAAACTATAAAACACGATAAAATAAATCTCTAAAGAAAAACTTTAGAGGTTATAATTTTATTACTTGACCAATTTTATCCAATATCAAAAGCCATTATCAAAAAAAAATGTTGAGCATGTGAAATACTTACAGCTTCCTCATCCTCTTTGTAGACTTTGATTGTCTTGTCTGCTTCGCAAGTCAACAACCGAGTCCCACTTTGATCAAATGCCATTGCAAATATACCGCTTTCACTATCAAGTGAACCTGGTTGCACAAGCGCCTGCGTTCTCTGAAAATTATATCCTGTCTTCCAATCCCAAAAATGCATACTTCCATTATCACCTAAAAATAATTTCAGGTTTTTATCTTTTTTTTTTTAGTAAGAAAAATCATCGTTAGTTATATTTGCTCGGACCAGGCAAAAATTTCAATCCTTAAACAGGGTAAAATTTTCTGGCTCAAAATTTGGTCCTAGAAACCAGTAGCTTAAGAATAACTTTGACTGTCTGTACTCTTGTCTCTTGCTATCTTAAATACAATTGGCCTAAATAAAAAATTCAGAAAAAAGATGTGTTTTTTTCTGAAACCTTTCCAGTAAAAGCACTCTTGTTTCTGCCACTTTGTTGTAGAATTTGTTTTAAGATCTTCAGTTCAGTCATTTGAGACAACACTTAGACTAAACCAGTGGCCTAATCAGACATGTTCAGCCAGGTCAAACATTTTGATATTGGTTACTTAGTGAGATTTTGTATTCTCAAATTTTGCCAAAATTCTATAAAAACCCAAAACTTTTGCCATTTTTTCACACCCCCTTCATAAATTTTATATGATTTGTATTTTGTGTTGTTATTTGTTTGTACATTATTTCTTTCTTGTACTTTATTTATTAACATTTTTTTAATGTTCATCTTTACATAAATGTTTAAAAAAAAAAGTGGCTGGAGGAAGAGTTGCTTGACAAATTCCTAACCAAAGAGCATTTGTATTGTGAATATTAGAACCTTTTGAGAATTATGCAGCATACTAAACATTTTCTTAAAAAGACTTATTTAATTTTTTTTAATTGAAAATTCGTTTTGGTTTCGAAAGTGTAGAAAAATTTAATTATTTCTTACATTTATAACACTTTCATAGCCCTTTTTAGGTGACTTTTCAGGTGACTTAAAGAATTTTCCTTTTTTAACATTTTAAATTCTTAAGATTAAAAAAAAAACGTCTGCAAAAAACAAATTGATAATAAAACAATTATTTACTCACCACCAGAGACCAATACATTATCAGAGTTTACAGTCATACAGTTAAGAACTGCGTTATGACCTCCAAGATTCTGGATAAAGTTACCCTCAGGAAACTTCCATTGTTTTATGTTGTCAGCAGATGCTGAAGCCATCGTATATCTAGAGCAGTTTAAAAAAAACATTTTGATGCGTTTTAAGAAACTTTATAAAAAGAAGTTAGAAATATTTACTTGGGAAGAAAAAGGGCTGTAGAGCCATATTTCACAAAATTACTACATTATTTAAAAATTGTTACACCCTTTTTATAAATTTTTAGATTTATAGTTTACTGTTAAAAATATTGATTTAGTTTTTTTATGGTAATTAGCTTTTATCATTAGTTGTTGATTTTGGTTTATTTAACTAAAACAATCTTGTGACCAATTTTGCAGTCATAATCATCCTGATATATTTTTTCAACTGGCATATGGAAGCATTATTTTGCTGATGATTTTCTTGTGCATTACTTGATCAAGGATATCTTCAAAATGGCAATTGGATCAATCATGCTTTTAGTTTTTTGTTTAAATAGCGCATTAAAATTACTCAATTAAAAAGAGCTAAAATTGTTGAATAATACAGACACGCAAAAAAAAAAACATAAAAATTTATTAGTTGTATTATTATGACTCATAATTTCAACTGAATATTTTTACAACAATAACACAGTAAAATTAAAGATTAAAACCAAACTCTGTTTTCAGAGATGGCTTTTATTCTTAGTTTCCCTTTTTACTATATAAATTCATCTTTTAAAATTTCTTGTGAAACTAAACTGTGTGGGCTTACAACCAAAAGGCATAAAGTATAAAACTTTCAAAAATGAAATTTTAGATGTGTTTTTTTTTTTACTTATTAGTAGGAGAGAATTGCGAGTTGACCCGGACAAAAATAGTATAAAGCTGAAACTTTGCACAGAGGAAGTAGACAGTCTCTGGATGAGCGTAAAAAAAAGCCCCGTTGATTGCGCTACGGGAACATCCCTTTTGGGGCAAATTGGGGCAAAAAATAGGCTAATTTTGACAACACCAAAATATCATTAATTATATATCGTTGAATTGAGAATTTTATGCTAATCAATATTTATATAAGAACTATGACTTGAAAGCAATTATCTTTTTAAGTTATTTACGTTTAAAAAGTGTAAAAGTGTTAAAAGTGAATGCCACGCAAAGCTTCATTCGATTTTTTGTTTTCAAAAGAAAATTTTTACTGCGAAAAACTTAATCATTTCTTTTGTTTTCATAAAAAAAGTTTTCAATGAAACATTTTGTATGAATGGATAATTAAGTTTTACTCCGAAAAAAGGTTGTATCTTATTATATTGAAACTATTATATGGAAAAGTAAAACTTACAAGTTAAACGTTACGTGTAGTAAAAGTTTTTACATTTGAAAAAAAAAAATAATGGATCTTGTACATGTACTATATTACTATCATAAAGGAATTTTTAGTTGCAGAGAGAACTTGTAACTGGTACTTGCATCTTCAAACAATCTCAAAAATGCTAAACTTATTTGCTGCATCAGGGCATTCAAACTATGCCAAGTGCTCCAGGTTTTATTTGCAAGAAATGCAATACCTTTCAGAAACGAATCCATGGTTACATCAACAATTTTTAGATGGTCGTCACGCAGTCCGCCGATCTGAAAGGTATTGGGCTGGTCTATCTTCTGATCTTGTAATAGAGCAGACCCTGATGCGGTCTATAAAATGCAATGGTGGTTTAACTAGAGGTAGAAGATGATGAAAATGTACGCAACCTATGGACAATTAGCATCTGTTATTCTGCAAGTGTTCATGAAGCAATGCATAAATTATCTGGATTTGACATCGGAGTTACGGAAAGCAATAAAGAAATGGGTATTAAAAGATTAGTATGTGATTATGAACATTGTGAGTTGTTTTATGACTGGTTTTCTGTAAGAAATCCATTCAATACTGTCGATAGAAATCTAAATTCATTATCTACGGGTCTTGTATCAGTCAATGGTGAAGATCTTGTCAATTGTGACGAGGCTGAGAGCATAGGTGTTCGTCTACAAATATTTCTCAAGTTTAATGAAGCAAAGTTTAAAAAGAAGAATACATTTTTTTCTTTAGATGTTTTGACCAATAGCGTAAAACTAGACAAACAAACTGATTGTTGTGTCGATCCAACACTCCTTTTTAATAGACTTGCAGCAATTGCAGAAAGAGAGGATGATGTTGAACTATATTTTGATTATGAGCTTACTCATCTCCCACACCCATTATTTAAAAATAACCTAATGCTGAAAGCAAACAAATCATCTTTGCGCAAAGTGATTCTTCCTGACGACGAAATTAAACCAAGTACAAATGTCACTTTTGCAAATATGTCCTTGATGGAGGTTCCTTACCCCACAGAGTTCTTTGGAACAAAGGTATGAGGTTTGTAGAAATTGTTGAGACCTACATCAGCTATGTAAGACAAAATTATGCCACCACTTATATTATATTTGATGGTTATGATAAGAAATCTTCAATTAAATCTAGTGAACACATCAGAAGAAAATGCAAAGGTTCTTCCCAAAATCTTGTTATAAGAGAAAATAATCAGGTTCCGTACTCACAAGATTTTTTTCTATCGAATTCACACAACAAGGCACAATTAATTTTACTTTTGTCAGATTACCTTAAACGAGATGGATATGAAGTATATATTTGCAAAGGGGATGCTGACACGAAAATTGTCACTAAATCGTTGGAAGTTGCAAAGGAAATTTCACCATGCATTGTTGTTGCTGATGATACTGATATAGCAGTTATGCTAACGTATCGTTGGAAAGATGAATTAAATGAGATTTTTTTTTATCAAGAAAGAAAGAAAAAACTCTAGAGTATTAAAGACGCTCAATCTCGAGTAATAGATTTTAAAGAACATCTGTTATTTGTTCACGTATGGTCAGGATGTGACTCGACATCTTCAATACTGGGAAAAGGAAAACCTAGTTTTTTAAAATTACTGCAAAAATCCAATAATATACAATCAGTATCTGAAATTATTTCGGATTACTGGGCAACTAAAAAAGAAGTTGGAGAATCTGCAGTAAGGGCTTTCATTGAACTTTTTGGTGGAAATGCAGAAACTTCGTTAAGGAAAATGCGGTTGTTATTTGAAAGTTTAGTTATAATTTTGTGGATTTAAGTCACTCATTTAGATTTAGAAAGTGTCATATTTTCATAGTATTTTTCTTAGGTATTTAAAATATAAACAAATGGTTTTTGAAGGAATTATTAAGCCAGAAAAGTGACCACCCACATACCGTGCTGCTTATTTTCATGGTCTTAGAGTTCATCTACAAGTTGTTGAATGGAAAATGCTAGATGAATCTTTCAACTTGGATCCTAAAGAATGAGCATGGAAGTTAGATAATGGTTGCCTTCTTCTAATACCAACAGACAAAGATGTGGCACCACCCAATATATTAAAAGTGATTCGCTGCTATTGTAAAACTTCGTCAAGAAATATGTGCGGAACTAATATGTGTTCTTGCAGGAAAAACGTATTAAAATGCATGTGTGTATGGTGGCTGTCATAGGCAAGACTGCAGTAATAAAACGGTAAATTTTATTTTTTAAATATCCACATAATCTTCTTTAAATATTTTTGTTTTTTTTGGAAAACAAATATTTTGCATTTTTAGGATTTTGAAATTGAAGAAGATTCAAGTGATGAAATTGAAAACGAGAGAAATTTACTTGATGATTTGTTTTAAGAAAAGTAAGATATCGGACATCTAATTTTAAAGAAATTTGCATTCAAGTCTTAAAGTTATTTTAAAAGAATATATTATTTTCTAATTTTTTCCCATTTAAAATTGCGCACAGACAAAAGTTATATTATTATGTTTTGAAAACAAAAAACATAACATTTTAACGATTTTACACTTTTCAAACGTAAATAACTTAAAAAATAATTTTTTTCAAGTAATAGTTCTTATATAAATATTGATCAGCATAAAATTTTCGATCCAACGATATAAAGTTTATGATATTTTGGTGCTGTCAAAATTGCCCCTTTTTTGTACCCCAAATTGCCCCAAAAGGAATGTTCCCGTAGCACAATCAACGGGGCTTTTTTTTACGCTCATCCAGACACTGTCTTCTTTCTCTCTGCAAAATTTCAGCTTTATACCATTTTTGTCCGGGTTCGACCCTATTTTTCGCTAATTCTCTCCCACTGTCTTTAAAGAACAAAAAGAAAAAAAAAAAAAAATCAAAAAACCCAAAGTGAAAAACTATTTTAAAAACTTTAAACCTAATCTAAATAAAATCAAATTTTGAAACTAAAAAAGATTTTTAACTAAAATTGTTGCAGTGTGCAGTATCATGAAGCAATTCTATAAATTATTTTTAAAAAATGCAAATTAAGTATTGAACAGCCATAACACAATGCATATATTTTGTTTAATTAAAATCAATTTTGTTTTCTTATGTATTTTTTGCAGCAGAGTTTACAAAATTTCTGCCTATCATTTGTATTATTTCTTATAACCTGATTTTTGTATTTTTTACCTAGTAACTTTTATGTCTTTTTTTTTTAGGTTGTAAGAAAAACTGACCAATTGTTTGATTTGGTTGAAAATTGCTTCAAAAAGTTCTTCAAATAAGTGTAACTAATACAATAATGTAATCGGCAACCTCAAAAAGTATAGAAAATGTTAAAAACACTTTGATGATCACACTTTTCTCTCGTGATTACTCAGAAAATATCCAATGAAATTTGGATTGTCTATTTTTCCAAAAAGTTTTAATATGCAATACTAAAAATCTGAAACAGGATAATGCAACTTTAAGTATTTAAAAATATGACTTGAGATGCAGGTGAAAAGGCTCAAACAGTATAAGTAATTATACTTATAATAAAAATCATAAGCTTCAATTTGTGAGAGTGAAGCCTTTCACAAGCAAAATTGATTAACTACACTTTTTAAATATTTTTAAATTTGAGTGTTAAAGAACTTAATTGAATTATAACTAAATTTATATTTTAAAGGTAACTTCAAATAAGGAAGTAAAATATTTTATCAAATATCTCCACTTTTTTGTTTTGTGTTTGATTTTTTGGAGTATATCAATTTTGCAAATGACTGGCTAATTTGATGATAGAGAAAAAACAATAAAATTTTAAAAACCAGCCAAAATTAGTAAGAAAGATCAAAAAGTCATGATAAATAAATATCTCCAACAATAATGTCTCCAGATACTGAGCCACATTCAGATACCTCTTTAAGTCAATTGTTGGAATGAGTTTCAAGCTATCTATAGACAACTACAGGCATTTGTATGATGCATGGGAATGTTTTTAGAAAAGATGCTATCACTATTTATATACTTTAGTCTAAATTAACCATTGTTTGACCTTTCAATTAGGCTTTTTATGCTGATAATAAAGTGAAGTGATATTTTTATACTTTTACAAGACGCTTAAATATCTCTTTCTTTCTTATAAAAAGCATATGCAAACCATTACTTTTACCAACAGGTATGAATGTTCTAAAGCATCCATAGTTAGGGTGAAAATGATGAATTAAATGTTTCTGTTATAAAAAATAAAAAAAAACAACTAAGCTACAGACATACTGAGTTGGATGAAGGACAATCGATCTGATACTCTTTTTATGATTAGTTAAAGTAGTTATTGATTTGCCAGAAGCAACATCCCAGTATCTTATTGTACAATCATGACTTCCAGTTATGACCTGAAAAGTGTTGATATTTTTATAAAACAATAAAAAAAATATATAAAAATATTAAAAAAAAACAAAACTAACAAAAAAAACAACAAACTTTTTAACTTTTTGTAAATAAAAACAAAAAGTCTTAAAATTAAAGTTTATTAAAGTTAATTACTTGAGGTTCAACACCCTGACATTTGACATCTGCAACAGTATTTGTATGCCCAACAAGTGTATGGACACAAGTTTTTGTTCGCATATCCCAAATCTAAAAAACATGTGGTAAAAAATAGTTAAGTTTAAAAAACATGTGGTAAAAGACAACAAGGTGTGGAAAACATGTGGTAAAAAATAACAAAATGTGGCATTCTAGTTAACTACCTAACCCATATTTTCATTTAACGAGCAAAAAATTTAAGCATGTTAAAAAAAATACCCTTGCAGTAGCATCCCTTCCAGCAGTTACAAGGACATCAATTGTAGGGTGTAAACTAAGTGAATATACTGCACTTAAATGGCCATGATAATGACGGGTAACCTTCAAAAACAAGAGACAAATTTTTTAATTGCTCTGAAGTTGATGTTGAAGAAGAAAAATTTTTAAAGGGTACTGATAAATACCTTGTTGTACTCTAGATCCCAACATTTCACCATCTTATCTTCACCACATGAGAATAAATATGGATGACGAGCACTCACAGCAACTCCACGCACAGTACTGATATGTCCTGTTAATGAAAGCTTTAATTTACTTGTAGCAAGGTCCCATATCTATTAATAACAACCAAGAGAAAGTATTATTTATCAATCAAGCTTCTAAGAACATTATTGTGTGTGTGTATATGTGTGTGTGCACGCGCGCGCGTGTGTGTGTTAATCACATAAATTTAAACATTTACTTTTATTGTTCTATCAGCTGAACCAGTACAAAACCACTGGTTTGCAGGTTCCACAGCTACACATCTAACCCAACCTGTGTGTCCACTTACAACCTAATTTTATGGAAAACACATTAAAAAAACAAAAACAAAAACAAAAAAAAAACAAAAAAAAGATTTTTTATTTTTTAAATTATTGAAATTAGTTTATTTGAACTTTTATCTAAAAACTCTTTAAACTTTAATGTTATAAAGGAAAAAAATTTATATTTGCCTTTGATTTTTAATTATATATAAATGTGTGTGTGTGTGTGTGTGTGTGTGTGTATATATATATATATATATATATATATATATATATATATATATATATATATATATATATATATATACATATATACATATATACATATATACATATACACATACTTATACATATATAAAAAAAATTCAAAAGTCAATTCAAAAGAAACCACTAAAATTCAAAAGAAATCATTTTAAATAACTTCATATTGTTTGATGGCAAAAATTGTGCTATTACACAATAGAAGATTTAAATTATTAATGAAAGCAGAATGTTTTTAAAATACTTTGCATTATTTTGGTTTATAACTTTTATAACCTCAGTTTGTTTAGGGAGAAAATGTTAAACTTCAAAATAAATTAACTGAAAAATAAAGATAGCAGAAAAATATCTTTAGAAAAAGCATGGAGGAAAGTTCAAATTATGAAAAAATATTCAATGATTTGATTGCAGCAGCAACATTTAGCACAGTTCTTGTAAGCGTTGGAAAAACACTAACAGCTAATTATTTTCTTTACTTCATTTTGATTATCATACTGTCAATAACTGCCTTAGAAATTTGTAAAGATTATATCAAAGTAGTGCTTGTTCAAGTCCTTCAAAAACACATTCAAAATAAAGATTTGATGGCTCAAAAAATAAGGAAAAAAATGTCACAAAGTAAAAGAGCTTTAACAAAAGCATCAAATGCTGAAGATGAGACAGTAATAGAAGACCAAGGAACGCATAAAATATCAAAGAGTATGTCTTTGAGAAGATACAACAATAGAACTGTTTCTTGGCCAAGAAATGTTACATGGTCAGGCAGAAACTGATTTGAAATATTCAAAAATGTAAGATATGATGTTGTGGATAAAGAGCATTAAAAAAATTAATCTGGATATAGAAAAGAGTATGTAATACATTCTGAAAAACTCTTTGTGGGTAAATTTTTTTTTAATTAAGGTTTTAATTAAATAAGGAAGCAATTTACAAGTCTAACAATGGAATAGTGAAGTTTTAAAATTATTGAAAGACAAAAAATTGCTTACTCTCATAAGTTTCCATGGAGCATGCCAATTAGGTTTAGGCATAGTGGTAGCTTTCCGAGCAACCATTCCATGAGAAAATGGAACTTTACTCTCACCAGTTGTAGCAAGAGCACGTTTGGGAGGAGCAATCCGCTCCAAACCTCCTGAAGAAAGTGCTTTATTTGTAATATCTTGAATTCCAGCTGCATATTTATTATCTTCTGATCTGAATCATTTAATAAAAAAAAAAAAAAAAAAGAAATAAAAGAAAAAAACATATTAAAGGTATAAAACTAACTACCATGTTATACAAAATCAAGAAGAATTACAATAAGAGAATATGAAGAAAGAAACATCTATGAATTTACTAACAAATTAATCAATTGTAAAAAATTAATATGAAAAATTAATATGCAAACATTTTACATTTTTTCAGAATTGTAAAGACTCAAAGCTTGATTTACACCTAACTCCGAAGGATTCCTTTGATATGCTGGTAAATCTTCTGTCAAGCTTACACCTTGATTAGAAAAATAAATGTCATGAAGAAAAAAATAAGGATTAAAAAAATAAAAGGAGGACTTTTTATTTTTTTGATAATTTTTCTATTGACCATAACTTATTTATTATAAAACTTTAACTTATTTATTATAAAACTTTAGTAATATACTATCACTAAAATTAAAACCATTAAAAAAATTTTTTTTTTTCAAATTTTTAAAAAAATTTTTTATAAAAAAATCAAACAATATTTAAAATGTCAAAATAAATTATACATACATAGATACATACATAGATACATAGATACATAGATACATACATACATAGATACATACATATAAAGATACATACATACATACATACATACATACATACATACATACATACATACATACATACATACATACATACATACATACATACATACATACATACATACATACATATTTGTCAGTATGATATCGAGAGAGTTAAAAATTATTTTAAAATAAAACATAGTTTGATTGTTAAAAATTTTGAGAGTTTTTACTAAATTCACTGATATATCAAGCCCTCTAAAACTGATGTCACACCTTCTTGTGTATTAACCTTCTAAAACTGACAAAAATTTAAAGTATAAATCAAAAATTTTTTTTTAATGCTCACACCAACATTTCAGGGTTCAAAATTGATACTATATAAGTTTTAAGCTTAGACAACAAATTTAATAATTGAGAATATAAAATACAGCAAATTAACTTGTTTTACATGATGCTTTACTACACATTGGAATTAACAGTGTTTCTAACTTTAAAATTAAAATCAGCTTATTTATTGATAAACATGTTAATAACAAACTAATTTTTATTTATTCAACTGTTGATAATTGTGCAACACAGATTTTTAATTTTGATTTTAGGTAACTTGAAAGGTGATTTATCTTATATCATAAAGTTATTTATCATAAATAACATAATTATGATATATACATATATCATAACAAGCTGAAAACTATCAAATCAACTGTCCACTGTTTCTACTTTTGAGATTAATTTACAAATTTTTAAATCGATAAGTTTTTATAAATCCAATAGATTAAATTACAAATCGAGACAAGGAGAATACAATTAGATTAATAGTTATTTTAAATGACCAGCTGAAATCTTTTTAATTAATATGAACTAATATATTAAGTGATAAATATGTTGAGTGGTAAATATATTGAGCGCTATATATATTAACAGGATTACTCTTACCTTTATTATTTTCAATTGACAATGTATAATGTTGGGGCTGCTGAATAGCTTGATGTTGAGTAACGACATGTTTCCCTTTTAAATGAGAATATTCAGCTTGGATTTTGAGTTTTCTTCTCACTTCATCTCTAAATTATTTGTGGTATTTTCATGATAGTTATATCTAAAATAGTTTCATAGCAGTATTGCACACAGTGCTCCCAATCATAGCATGTGGTACTCTACATGGCAAGAAAAACTAGTAGGTACCACAAGACAGGCAGCAAAAACACAAAACACTATAAAGTGAATATGAATTTTTGGTAAATTCTTTAAACAACAAATTTACTATAGCTCAATTGGCTACTTTATTCATAATAATATATTCTTTGTAAAATTTCATACTTAAAGGATTTCATACTTAAATTTTTACATACTAAGAATATAGGTTTTTTTTCTCTAATCTATACAGTAATAGCTGAAAAATAGTGATTAACAAACAAGACACTCCTAAATATGCAAGATGTGATACATGTTGGAAATATGTAGCATTTTAACACAGTATACAACTAAATGCTAATTTATTTAGAAATATGCTTTCTATATTTTTACTAAAAATGCAAAAAATAAATAGTATTAAAGAAAGACAAATAAAATTACAAATATGTCAACACAACAGTATCAATAACATAATAAAATAATTATTTACGCTTTTTTGTCTTGTGGAACAGCTAAGGCATGGTCAGCTAAGAACAAGTCATGTGTTCGCTTAATTGAACGAAAGACAAGTGTGTGAACTGAATGTTTTGTTATTTCCTGTTTAAAAACAAAAACATTGACATCTTGAAGTTTACTTATTTCTAATGTCCACACAAACTTAAAAAACTGCATATAAGTCAAAATAAATGTATATTTATACTAAACTAATACAAAAGACATATCTGAGCATGATAGCTAAAAAACCAGAAAGGAAAAAGCAGGTTGGCATTTGGAATATTTTATAATACAGATATAGCATTAGAAGATTTGTGTTTGAGATCTTGAGATAGTATACTTTAGGTTCAATTTAACTTTACCTATTTACTATCTTACATAAATACATTTGTTTCACCCATAAACAATTTGTTATAGAATCTTGGAATATTTTTCAAAAAATGCAGAATAGCTTTAATATTTTGAATTATAGAACTTTAATAACAGATAAAATGACTCTAACAAGAAACACCTAATATACCTTATAGGTCTTATATCTCTTATACAGGGAGTACTTTTCACTATTATCTTGATAAATTGGCTGTAAATAATCACTTACAATTGGCAGCTGGAAATAATTTAGGCTGATGCTTATATTACTTTACACTTCAATGCTTTTAAAGTTTAACAATTAAAAACTATACTTTTTTAAAATTAATTTTAATCACAATTTTCAAGCAGTAATATTATAACTATTCACACATTAACTTGTTTCTGAAGTTTGAATAAAAAATCACTGTCTGGATTAAGGGAAGAGATGAGGGGAGGCTATAGGTAGCACAGTCTGCATGAATGGATAAAGTCATAGAAGAATTTATCTAAATAAATCATTTTTCCATATTTGTTATTGTCAAAACAAAGCAGGCTACAGAGAAAATATGCAATTAATATTCCTATGATAACTGAATTTGGTTAAGGTACATACTGATTTTTTAATGTCTACTGTAAATATCAATAATAATCTATAATATGGGAAACATACACATAGAAAACAAAGCATAATAAATTAGTACTTCTTAAAGAATTACACTCTACTGTTTTATTTTTTCACTTGTATCAGCTAATAAGATATTTTGAAGTGTTTTAAAAAATAGCTTTTATACTCTCTCTTAGTCTAGTAGGAGCCGTTATTGGAATTGTTTTGCTATCTAACCCAAAGTCGGTCTTAGACGACAAAAGAATATAATTACTTGTTGCAGTATATAGATATGTAAATGTCTGAGAAGTCAAGAATTTTTCTGTGTTAATTTTTACACATTTTTATGATAAAATACTGCTGGTTTTAGCATACTACCGAAGCAATATAAAAAGTGAAGTGAAAAAAAAGAAACATTACCTCCACTGCAGCAGCTGCCATTTTACAAATAAACAAGAACCGAACAAATCTAAAAAACTGACGTTCGTGAAATTTTTTTATCTTTAAATTTTATTAGTGTTTTTGCGCGCAATGAAACTAACGGCACTAGACATTTCTCTAACTCGATTGCGCAACTAATTTCTCAGCCTGAAAAAGAGGCCAGTAAGGACAAAAATGTAAACAGATAAAAACTCTTTATCGAAATTATAAAATTAAAAATATAATTTCGCTCCAAAAGATGTCTCATTCCAACTCAAGCATTTTCAGACTAAACGAAGTGAAAAAAGGTGGAAGAGGGATGTATTGCTGTATTCCACTGTACGAAAGTTCGTTTTATAATAACAATATGGAAAAGACTAACATTGCTCTATTTTCTTTCCCAATTAAGAAAAAAAAAACTTGATGTTTACAGAGCTTGGTGTAGCGAAATATTTAAATATAAACGTAAAGGAGGTGCCGATAAATTTGAAGTAATGAAACATACTAAAGTGTGTGAATTTCATTTTAGGCCTAAGGAAATAAAAGTTAGTTCAGGATGCGGTAAAAAAACTTTAAAATCATGGAATGAAGTTCCTAGCACTTTTTCATTCAAGACACCACAAGATAAGTTACCTAGAAAATCTCCATGCAAAATGTTGAAATATCCAGAGTTTACAACTAATATTGATACTGAAACTCATACAATAATCGATTCTACCAAAAACGTAGATTGTGAAAATTGTAAACTTTTATCATCCGAAAGAACAATCATAGAAAAAAAAATAGAAGTATGTCATGAAAGTTACAGAAGCTTGCTTGAAGAATATAAAACTTTAAAAATAATAAACGACCAGCTAAAAAATAATATTTTTAGCTACCAAAATTTTGAAAAAGAAAAAATAGTTTGCCGCTATTTTTTTACATTTGTTTACATTTTTGTCCTTACTGACCTCTTTTTCAAGCTGAGAAATTAGTTGCGCAATCGAATTAGAGAAATGTCTATACAATTCCAACGTCCAAAAATCGCAGTCCTCCTTACATCCACTTTATTAATCACTTACACAGAGATCAGAAATGAATTACTAGGCATATTAATAAAAAAAGTAAAGTACTATTAAAAAACAACTTCCCTAAAATTTATGAAACACCTTTCTTTAGTTAATAGTTTAGTAGGATATTTTTAATTTAGCTTGTTTTTTTAACACATAAAAAATTACTTTCTTTGACTGGACAATTTCATCTGAGTCTATTATAGTTGATTCTGGTTTAAAATAAAGTAATTGTGTCATTAAAAAAAAGCAAAAACAATAAAATAAGATATACCACTTGATTTTTCAATGAATAAAGGGCGATTTGTATTTATTTTTTGAATTTTTTTTCATTCAAATACTTTTAATGTTGGTAATTATACAAAAGAAATCTTTTGCGCATTTTTCATCAATTCCTTTTAACTAAACTTTTAATATCTAAAATGCGCTGACAAGTTCCTCTTGAAAATTTTAAAAAGTGAAAAGTGCTATCTAAGGAACATGTGTACAAAAAAATCGCCTTAGAATACAACCGTATTAGCTAGTGAATCCTCTTTGAATAATGAGACCATGCAGTAGTTATTGGGGCAATGCATAGACTTTTCTCTCTTTCTTCCTCTCTCATTGCTACACGTTTTTATTTTCTGATACTGATGATGAAAGCATCTAAAATTTGTTTGAGATTTTGTCTATTTCAAAATTAATTTGTCTAGTTCAAAATTTATCAAAATTATTTGTGTAAAGAAATTTTGATTCAAAGAAATGTGGAAATAGTTGTTAAACTCAATCTATTGGTAGTTTGAAAATTTCTTGTGCACATCAATCTTATTGCAAAAAAATTTATTTATGAAGGACATTTTACAATTTTTTGTTTATTCCTTGTTATTGTTATCATTATTATTATTATTTTTATTATTATTACTATTATTTTTATTACTATTACTATTATTATTATTATTACTATTATTATCATTATTATTACTATTATTATTATTATTACTATTATTAATATTATTATTACTATTATTTTTATTACTATTACTATTATTATTATTATTATTATTATTATTATTATTATTATTATTATTATTATTATTATTATTATTATTATTATTATTATTATTATTATTATTATTATTATTATTATTATTATTATTATTATTATTATTATTATTATTGTTATTATTATCATTATTATTATTATTATTATTAACATTTTATTGATTTAAACTCAAAAAATCTAATTTTAAAGAAAAGTTTTGTATCTTTTTTGATTCGAAAATTATTAGTCAAGATCATATTCGTTATTTAATAAAAATTAAGCGCTCCTTAATAATAGTTAATCAACGTCAAATATGCATCTCATACATGTCATACCAAGATTTCTTTAGCAAATAATGAATATTGTATATAGTGACACACGTATTAAGGTGAATGAAAATTTTAATATTCTTGAATACAAAAATGTTGGCATTTAAAACATGATGAGCTTCATTGGAAGGAACTTTCTCAAGTTGTTTTTGGTGCTGCATTTTCGCAGGTTAAACTTTTTCAGTGGTCTTCACCTATTTGAAGTTAAATATTCGGATGAAACATTAAAAGCAATATTTTAGTCGTCAGACAAAATTTAGATTTGGTTGACAAATTAAAACTCTCTTAGTAACGTTTATCATATAAAAAATAAATGTTCTCTATTTTTATCAAATAAAAAAAGATTCTATTTAATTCTATAAGTTTTAAACAAAATCCAAATTTTAAATCACGTTGTTCAACACGCAGAAAAATTAACTTTTGTTATGATGGAGTCCATTTTTATCTAAAACTCTATTTTTATCTATAACTCTATTTAACAAAATGAAAAAAAATTACAAATGAAAAACAGCTTTAGGCTATTTTTAGCTTTAAAACTAAATTGTACAAAATAAATATTCTTTTGTTTATGGTGTAATATGAGACTGTGGGCAAGTTTTGAAAGTTGAAACATATTTCTAAGTATCAATTAAATTTAATTGCGTAAATTTTCTAGAAGAAATATGGAGTCACTTTAAAAATTCTCCATAATTCTCCTAAAAAATCACTTTAAAATTTAGAAAAAATATGAGATTTATAATTTACTCCATATTTTTAGAACAAGAACCTCTGATATAATTTTTTTTTTTAGTTATTCAAATTTTGGCAATTAATTATATTGCACCTCTAATGCAAGGCATATTGCAGTGTAATTGGTTAGCATTTGTCATTATATTTACTTTTCAAGAATATCATAGCTCTTAACATACTAGTTATCACATTATTAGGATAACGTATGAACCTAAGATCAGTCATTTATAACTACTTACCTATCCCACTTTAAAAGACAACTAAACTAGTTAATTCCATTAACTACCAGTATATTTTTTTCTTGGAACACCCTTCCGAACAACCTAAAAACAGATTTTTTTCTTATGTCCAAAAATCTGTTCTAAAGCTCACTGTCCTATCTATCTAAAAAGATACGCACAGCTTCATTCTTTACCTCCATTACTTTGTGTGTGTGTTAGTGTGTGTGTGTGTGTGTATGTGTGTGTACATCTTACAATGTAAATATGATAGTTTTAATTATTATTTTACCTATGTTAGGGAGCTTTTATGATGGAAAAAAAAGTTGTTTGTTTCTGAAAAACTTCGACCAAAAAACAAAAAATTCTATGAAGGTTTCAAAGATTTAAAATCTATCCATGAAAATCAATATAGGGTAGACCGGGGCTATTTCGCCACTTTTTCTGCCTTAATGTTAATTGTCAGACGTGACAAGTGTTTACCTCATGCAAATAACTGTGATAATAATCACTATTAGAACACAATGACCTAAATAAGATAAAGAAAAGGTTGTCTCAACCTTCTCCTGCTTTTTCAACATTAATAGCGGCAGCTACAAAGAAGTTTAAGAAAAATATTGACTTGGCATTTTCAGTAAATCTTGCTCAAAGATGCATTTAATTCCGGCAACAGTCAGCTAACCGAAAGACAAGCTGGAAAGGAAAAGGGAAGAAGTAGGGGAAGGGGAAATTAATCAAAGAAGGTCATCTTCGATCAAGTCAGAGCATTACAACTTTGTTTAACAGTTTTAGTTTTCCACAACCTTGACTACTTTATTGTAATTTTAAAAAAAAAAACAACCTTGACTACTTTAATGTAATTTTACTTAAGAGCAAACACATACCAAACCGCCAAAAAATTTTTAAATTGGATTTTTAATTGTAAAATGTACTCTTGTACTGTATTTATCTTTTCAACTTTCTTTAAGATTTAAATAACTACATTTAAGAAACACCCTTCCGAACAACCTAAAAACAGATGAAAACTGAAAGTTACTTATTATTGTTAATCTTTCATTTAAAAAGGTTGACTTTTGTTTATTTATTACAACTTAATACTCCTATCTGTCAGAGACTCGGGCAAAATCATTGCATTTGGATTGGTTATAAAAGATTCAAGAAATTAAGTTCAAGAAAAGCCGAAGGCTCATGGTTTAATGCCTTTGGGTAATTTGATATGTACCCTACTGTTATATGTTTTTTAAATGTTATATAATTTTCAATAAACCTTTTGTGTCCGTGCAACAAGCAAATCTAATTTGAATTACTTTTATAAGTATTTTTTTAAAAACGGGGGATTTTTACTTTCTTTTCAGCTGCTAATATTCATTTATCTTTTATTCTTATATTTCTATATTTCTTTTCTTCGACGAATCTTATCTTCAAAATTTTGCAAAAATAAAATTTTATTTACTAAATTCTAAAAAACTCTTATTTTGAAGTTATTGGAAGCTAATAAAATTTACCAATTGCAAGATTTCAATGGCACTTTAATCTAAATAAGTTTTATAATATTTAATACCTATTTCTATAACCTCCTTTACACAAATAGAAAAAACGTCAATGGTCAGGATCTACTTATAGTTTCTTACGGCTGATATTGTCTGGAGTTATTGTCAAGGTATTTGTTGGAATTATTCTCATGACAATTAAGTATTCTCTTTCCAGATCTTTTTGTCAAAACGATGCCTGGAAGTTCGACGCAAAATTAACCGGACCCTAAAAAAGTTTTAATATACCACTTTTCCAATTAACATACAAAAATAAGTTTTCATTTACAAAAGAAAATTAATCTCTCTTTCTAGCCAGTGAAACGATTTTGAAGTTTTCTAAGAAGATATTTGTTTATTTTATAAACATACGCAGCGGAGCATCTTGAAAAAAAAAGTTCATTAACTTCTCACTTCATATCATTTGTAAGAGATCGAGACAAAAAATATCAGTAAAAACAACTATTAAGAGACTCATCAGCCGGTCTCACCTATCATACTCTAATTTAAATGAATGAAACTGCAACAGTTTCCTTTAAAAGCTTTGGGAAACTGATGATCACCAACCATAACACATTAAAACGGAAAAATGTTTCTGTTGCTTCCTAATATAATGGAAGTAAACAACATTTCTTATTTTTATAAGCATTTAAAGCAATACTTTTAACAAATTTTTAAAATCATTTTTTAAACCGTTTTGATCGTTTTTCAAATTAAATTATTAGCGTAAGTTTACCCTTAGTTTTTCGGAGGCCGACTTGGTGCAAAGAATGTTTCTTCGAATGTTTTTTTTTTTGTCTCGGAACCAGAATTATGTTATTTCATTAAGATGTAGCTCAATTAAATATCACGAAATAATTAATTTGAAGCACAAAATAACCAAACTTGAGTTTTTTATACATGGGTTATGACCAGCCATCAACTTGTATTATACATTCTTACTTTAAAAAGCAATATCTATTTCATGATCGCTTTTAGTTTTCAACCTTGCTATCCATCTACTACCCATATATAACTGACTACTATGATCAGAGATCATATATCAGATCCTCTTTGGAGCAGCAGTAGTAATAGAAATATGTCCAATAGAAGGTATTTGTTTTAATGCTACTTTCTTTCTGCTTTTACATCTTGAGTGTGCATTTGGGAAGCAAAATAAATAACTGATACCATCTTATTACAAATAAACTTACTATCCACTCAACCAGCTAGCTAGCTAGCTAATTATGTTTTCAAAGTGTGGTAAAAAAAGCATTGCTTGGAGTTTATTTGTTGGAAACTTAAAATAGTGGTTATGTTTACTGATAAACCAAAAATGTAATAAAAATAAAAATCAATTGATGTCAATTGAGGCAAACTATCTTACGTTTTTTTTCTCTAATTTTTAAATATTTATTGGTTAAAATAGTAGCCTTGAGATTATATCAAACATGAAGTCATCCTGCTAAATAATTAGCTTATACAGCATTATTACCAAGGTATTTGGGTATTTGGTTGGCTATGTACCTTAGAGTTTTAGCAGATATATCTATTATAGCTAAATAGAGATACTATAGTTAAATTGTTTAGTGGGAAATTTTTATAAAATAGGATCAAAAAGTATGTAATCAACCTTTAATCAGATATGCAATCTGTTAAATATTTTTGGGTTTACTTGTATGCATTTAACAAACGGGTTGTGTTTGATGATGTATGAAATTGCAATTTAAGTAAATGTAAATAAGACCTTAATATAAAAAGTATGTTTATTTACAGTTTACATGTGTAATTTAAATTTAATCAGAACAACAATTACAAAAGGTTTATATTCGTAAACTTTCCATCAATTTATAACAATAATTTATGTTATTTAAAAAGAAATTCCACTGTACTCCAGGAATACTATTATAGAAATTTACAAATTAGGTTATTAGTTAAGATTGCTTATTTGCAAATAAAATAAATTATATATATTAGCTTTATTAGATGGTGTCTTTAACTTAAGGAGGTCCTAGTGTATCCCATAATAAATTATTTAACATAGAACTGTTTTTATAAGTTTAAAAATTTTCTTATATACTCCCCCTCCCTCCATCCCAAAAAAAAAAACAAACTAAAAATTACATTATTTTCAGAAATACTTTGCACATTTTCTTAGCTTATCTGAGATCAAGTTTCTTAAAGAGCAAGCCATGAAAGAAAGACATAAAAAGGCTACTGCACAAGCTACATCTCAAACCTTGAAGGTTTTCTTTTTAGCATTTTTTTTTTATAAAAATATTTAACAATGGTCCATTTTTAATGAATATTTATATGGTTGCCTTTGTCTTATTTTAAAAACTCTGTAAAATGTGACTCAATGTGCAGAATTTTAAACGCTGTTTCCTAATAAGTTTTGTATTAAATTAAGAGGCTTGATGGCATGTTCAATATAGAGCCAAGGCGTGTAAGTCTAAATTATTATATACTATTTTACTTATCTTTTTTTTACTTTTCTTTTTTTTAATAGTTTTACATTTTTTAAACAATTAATGATTTTATATTTTACAAAAGTAGTAATCTGTATATTATAAAGCAATTAATGGTTTTATAGCCACAAGATGAATCATTCCTCTCCAGTACTATTAAGGTAATAGAGTTTTTTTGTTTTTTTTAATAAAAAAATGGTATGAAACTCTTAAAAGTAAATTTTAAAATATTTTGGAAGTTTGAAATCTACTTTTCAAATTTAAATTTAAAGTAAATTACTTTGATGTTGTAAAATGATGCACAATCTTTTAAAGTAAAAAAATCATCATTTAAAGAAGAATCTTGTTTTTAAAAGTTTTTTCTTCTAAAAAATAAGTTTTTTGAACCAAGTAAATTTGTTTTATTGTCGTTGAGTAATTTAAAAAATAATTTAGCATGTGTTGGGTGACTATTCAACATTTGCAAACTTGATAGAAGGAAAAGAAACAACTCAGTATCTTGGACTTGATAATACTGTGCCAGGTACCCCTGAAGTGAAAGATATTGACTTTGAAAACACAAATAATGGGTATATCAAAACTGGAAAAAATGGGATTTCTTCAACAATTCCTATTAAAAAAATTATAGAAAGTAAAGTTGAGAAAAACAACCACACTTTTTTGGAACCAGCAAAAACCAGCGGGCCTGAGAATAAGATCTTAAAATCAGATGTTTTGAAGTTAAAGATGCCAACAAAAAAAGATTTAGAAGTAAGAATATTTTTTGTTTATTATTAATACTTAAGTAGAAATACTAAAATTTTTTAAAATAATTTTTTTAATGAGGACAAATAAGTGTTTTAGAAGTTCTTATTTAATTATTTTTAGAGTAAAACTCCAAATGAAGTTGAAATCATATTGAAGGTATTTAAGTGTGAAATCAATTAGTTGTTTTATTTCTTTGGAAATCATAATACCTACATAGTATAATTAAGAAGTAATTACTTCTTAAATTTTGTAATATATCATGTCTTTCTGTTTCTAAATATTCATTAAATGCACCAAATTAAAGGTTTTCAGTATGGCTTCTGTTAGTTAGTAAAAGTTAGTTTAAGATTTTTACATTATGTTACCGAATTGATGGCTCCTACTTTTATATATTATGTTTTACAAAAATAGTTATTGAATGTACAACTTCATCATGTGTCAGAAGCTTGTTAGGAGAAAAATAGCAAGTAATGCTCTTGCTAGTGAATGTTATTGTTAAATGCAAGGCTAATTTTCCATTTCCCAACAATAAAGAAATTTTTTTTTTTTTTTTTTTCTTTTTAATTTTAAAAAATGTTTTTTGCTTCCCTTACTGATCTTAATTGAACTCAACAGATAAGTTCATTATAGCTGAAAAAAACAAACAACAACTTATAAATATTATAGTCTAAAGATAACAGTGAAATTAGGCTTAAATTTACTTGCTTGTATTTTAAAAAAACATCAAAATTAGACGCATTTTTGTTCTTCTTTTGTATTTATCTTTAAATATTAGTTATTTAAAGTACTATTTAATCATGACTACTTTAAAAAAGAAATATTTTTTTTTTCAGGAGATGACACAGCGCTTGCCACCTTCACTTACTGAAATTCAAACTCCTCGGTCTGAAAATGAGTTTTTTCCTTTTTCTTCAAAGGTAAGAAAATTCCAGAGAGTATTTTTAAGATAATGCACAAAAAGTATATGGTTGGTATTATATTAGTATTATTATATTGGTATTTTGGTTGGTATAACATTAGGTTGCACTGTTTGTTGATGACTTTCAGCTTATTCATCATATTATTGTTATCTGTTACATTATTCATCATATTATTGTTATCTTTTTAATTTCTTTTTTTACTTTTTTTTTTAAATTAGTTTTATTTTAATAGTATCATATACTAAATCTTGCATTTATTTATAAATTTTTTTTTTGTGGATTATCTTAAAAATACTTCAATAAGGTATTATTAAACTAGGTGATATAAAAAATATTTAAAATCTTTTTAGGTGCATACTGCATCTAATAATCCTCCTACAGTAGAAAAAAGGTAAAAAAAAAAGGCTTTTTGAATATAAGTTTGTATATGCTGTACAGTTGTGTGTGGTGTACAGTTGTGTAAGGTGCACAATTGTATGATGAACAGTTGTGTGTAGTATACAATTATATGTCATATGCAATTGCATGTGTTAAACAATTGCTTGTGGTGTACAGTTATGTTTGTAGAGTGTGTTTTACTTTTAGCTTATATTCTACTTCAAACGATGACAGCATTACATCTATAAAAAAACCAAACGAGTTGGAAATTTACAACGCATCAACTAAAACTTATAATCAAAGTAAAGATAAGGTAATTAAATTTCAAAATTCTTTTAACAGTAACTACTTGTACAATTTTATCTGTTTTACTGGTGATACTGTTTGTTGCTTAGTTAAAATCAATAGAATAATGAAAAGTAGAATGCAGACAAAACACTTTTTCAAATTTCAATCTACCATACAAGTTTACTCTGTTCATTTACATTAAAGGAGTCTCCACAAAAGATTTTTTAGTACATCAGATATTATGGATTTAATAAGAAAAAAAGACCTTTTAACCTATTATTCACTTCTCTTATTGTACGTATATTAAAGAAAATGAAACAAAATATTGTTTTTTATAACCAATTAAAATGCTACAAAATGTTATTTCTTATATCCAATCAAAATGCTGCAAAATATTACATTTTTTTGTGTTAATGTTTACATATTATACTTTTTAATATTGTTAGAGTATGCTCCTAATCAAAATTGTTTCCTCTTAACTTTCTAGTTTCAACCATTTTAAAGCCACTGAAATTTACATTAGTCAGTATTAACTAACAAATGTAATTTTGTTTGGTATTAGAACTAAGGATTTTATCTTCCTAAAAATCACTTAAACTAATGCAAACAAAAAATGGTTTGTCTAAGAACAACAAACACAGCAATTTCAAATATTAAAATATATCAAGATCTGAACTTTAAGCAAACAAAAATATTTTTACTATAATGCTCTTATCCATTAATAATTTCACTGTTAAAACATTAATTTATATTTTTCAATGGCATGCCTCATAAAGCTAATACTTATAAATGAATTTATACATTTAGTGTATAAATAAAGTTTGAGAGTATGCTTAAATCTAAATTTTATGAAAGCAAGTAATTACTTTCATGATTTGAGAGCACCAATTTTTTTTTTGTTTTGTTTGGAAAACAAAGCCCTGAGACCACTGATGTCATCAAACTCAAACACTGGGAAACCATTTATCAACAAATGATTTCTGTTGAAGCTCTAATAAATAACATTTCTAGCATTTTAGGTTCCTTTTTAAGCTTAGGAAGATATTGTTGAATTAAAGGCTGAGGAACTTTGCAAAGAATCTACTGCCCCTACAATTGCTTGTACAAAGACAACTAAAGAACATTCCAGGTTACTGATCCTGATTTTTTAGTTGATCAGCAGAGCTCAGTCTATTTCTGCTAAAAATGGTGAAAAGCAGAAAGAAAGAAGAGGAAGAGGAGTAAAAAAGAAACATGAAAACAAAGTTTGAAACAAAGTATTACAAATTATCAATGAAATTTATTGGTTTTGGCTTAAACCAAAAATTCTGTTTTGGCAACCTTCTACTTGTTTGATTTTGGCTGAAATTTTAGTTTAAACTATTACAGTAATGAACTAAAAAAGTTTGTAAACCAAGATTTTATTTAAGTTTAGATGAGGATGTTGCACAATTGTGGGAGCTGAAAACCAAAGTCTCAGAGATTTACAAACACACAGGTCAGAGTGTGTTTATAAATCTGCTGAGTGTCTAAATCATTCACTTCAACTTGTGATCAAAAAAGAACTTTTTTTAAATTCAGAGTGCTGTAAGCTTGATAGAAAAATGATGAAAGCTTTGCACACTGATCCCAACCAATTGATTCTCATTTAGGATATTTCTTAACTGAGTTTCAAAAAATAGCAAGATATTCAAACGAACAATTTTGACAGGCTTGGGCTCAAAAATGATGTTCCAACATTCTGGAATTCAACATACTTTATGCATGAAAAAATTCTGTACTTGAAATCTTCAATTGCTGCTACACTGCTCAACCTTCCTTCCAGTGACATTAAATTTGCTGTACAGTTGCTTGTTACTTGATATAAAACTCTCTTTGATTTTTTCCAGATTTGGCATTAGTTCTGGAATGACTTCAACTATCATAGATAGAGAGGAGGTAACATTGATGACTTTTGTATGTCTGTTTCAAACTTGCAAAATGGAAGGAAAAAGAAAGCACTAAGTATTGCTATTTGGTTTTTCACTTTTTAACAAATAATAATGAATAAAAAACAAAATTTTATAAATAATTCATTTGAAGTATATTTTATACATACAAAGTTACAAGGTTCTAGAAAAAAAAAAGGTTTATCTTGTATACCTTATGTTATTTTGTTCTAACCCTTCAAGATATTTACAGAATTGCTATTCTACTAAAACCATTAAACTTATCTTTGTAACAAAGGTGGCTCACTTTTGATAAAGTTGAATCAAATGAGGATGAGTTGGAATGGTTGAATTATCTTCATGCTACCTGATTTTCAGGTTTTCAAATAATTATTAAATACTTACAAATATTTAGAATAAATATATATAAAGTTTGTCAGGTAATGTCTACTTTGTATACTGTGCAGTTTTTATTGAATGATTATTGAATATTTATTATTAAGTAAGAATTATTCCTGGCAAATTTTTGTGTAATGTAAATACACAGAATAAACTTATTATTTCCAAATTTGAAAAAGTGTTTTGTTAGTAGTCTAATGGAAAACAATTATATTCCATTTTTTGCATCTTGAGAAGGAAATTCATGCTTAGTTTGAATGTATGTTTAGGGTGATTAGATAACTGAAAAATTAAAAATAAAGAGATTTGTCTCTAACAGAGTGTTTATGGAACTATTTTTATTAGAAAATTAAAAGTCAGCCCCCATGAATCAGACATGGGAATTAATGCTTCATAAATAAAGCATTTTTAACCTAACATGCACTTAAGTTATTTTTGGATCACTAGTCAATCTGAATGGCATGACTTTTAGTGTTGCATTAGTAGCCAAGTTTGAATTTTTTTTTTAAACTTAGATATTTAATATTAATTTATTTGGTTATTAGAACACTTGATTAACATTTAGCCGTTTAACATTCAATTTTTTTTCAAAAAAAAAAAAATCAAAAAATCAAAAAATCTTTTTTTTAATGAATGTTTTATTTAGTAAATTATATTTTTGTTTAATATTTACAATAAAAACAAATAAATTATGAAAATTAAGATTTTCATTTATTATATCACTAGAGTTACTATAATTGTGTTATATTTAAAAAGTGTTGATGCTCAAGTTAATTTGAGTGTGTGCATTAAGGGGTAATGCCACATCAAACCTAGTAAAATCTTTGAGCACCTTTGAACATTGTTTTTAAGAAAAATATTCAAATTGAAGGTATAATTTAGCATCAAAGCAAAAATCTTGGAGTTTTGGAATGCATTATGCCACTATAGTAAATATAGCAGGTGTTGCAAAAGGAATGGCACATTATTTTTTTACAAATCTCACTCTGTTTTAGTGATATGAGTCTACTTTTTTTAAGAAAATTTGCCTTTTCTTTTTCTACAAAGAACCTCACTTTCATTTCACTTTCATCAATAGGTAGCAGCTCTATCCTATACTTGTATGCTTGACAATTTAGGTCACTTAAAAGTATTTGGTGAATTGAATTCTTTGAAGTTGAAATCTCACTGGCTACTGTTCTGAGGGACATCTTTTTCTTCTGATTAAAACAAGCTTTTGCTTTGCAAATGTCTATTTTTTTTATGTGTGGTTTTTGAGGTGAGATATTGACCAGGTGAGTGATAAAAGTCAATAGCAACTTTCTCCTTGGTCATTTTGCACAATCAGACTGTATGAAGATTAACCATTTAAATCATTGAAAATTTTTGATGGTGTGTCACCTTTTTTAGTACTGAGTAAGTAGTACATTTTGTAAGTTGATAATCTTCGTTATCTAAAATCAAACAAAACAAATATTTGTTAAAATTAAAGATATAAACCTTTTTTTAGAGAAAAAAAACAACCAGTAGCAAAAAAAATGAGCGAGCTAAAAAATATAAAAATGTGCCATTATTTTTGTGACACTCATTAAATATTTGTGCTATTGAAAATAAGTTAATGCTCATCTTTTTACAAAGGAGTTTTTCATGATCTTATGAGGTAGATGCAAATTTATTCAATTTTACACAAAATTATTCGTTTAACTTTGACAATTTATCTGATTTTTTTTTTTTTTAGGATCAGCAAGACCAAACAAAGTGAGTATGGTTATGAAGTTCCTGGCAGGTTTTAAAAATGCCTTTTTTTCAAACTTCTTAAAATAAACCTTTCATATATTAATATTAGACAGTGTTTTTACATTTTTTTTTTGCTCATAAAATATTTAATGCAATATTTTTCAAGCTCCACTTTAGTAATTAATTAGTAAATAATACAATGCAACACCAAGTGGCTTACCAAAAATTTAATCCATGTCTGAAAGGGAAAAAAATATTTTTAATAAAGTCAATGCAAAAATTTTTATTTTGTAACATGATTATAAAAAATAATCTAGTCATGACTGGAGGAAATTAATTGCTGAACAACTTCATTTGTGGTTACATTTATCTGTGTGTGCATATAAAGTGGCTTAATTAGGTTTTTTAGCGTAAAGTTGAAAAACAAATGAAGTGATTAGAAATATTTTGAATAGTTTATAGATATTATGATGCTCCCCTTTTGAAAATTTGCATCAATAGCATTTTTGCGAACAATCTTTCAAAATTTCAATAGTTTCCTGACATTTAGTCTTCAAAATTTTAGAATTTGTTGAAAGTAAATGAATGCAAAAATCTACGCAACAAAATCCCTCAATATCACTTGCTGCTTAAGCAATTTGTCATGAATAGCATATAACTGTAGTACTTGTTACAAGAAAATAATTTTATTAGCAAAAACTGGAACTTATTTTGCGGGATCAAACAGTTTAAAACAGGAAAGTTACAAATAAGGAATTGAAAAAGTTTTACTTATCAATTTTAAAGCTCAGCATATAAACCCATCATCCTAAAATCATCATTCTTAAAATGTTAGGACACTTAATTTCCATCTCTTAGCTAAAGAATTTTTTTCAAAAAAAAAAACCCCTCAAGTTCTTTTATATTATGCTTGTTAAAAAGCTAGTGTAAACTCTACTTATCGATTTTCAGAATAAGCAGGTTTTTACTTGAAATACTAATGACCTTGTTTGCTTATATATATACCATAAACAAATTTATTAGGTTCTGCTTCAGTAAACCTATTTAATGTTTAAAAAGAGGTGTAATTTGCTTAATTTTTGTAGTTGATTTGTTTTCAAAATTGCTCAATATAAAATATTACAAAGTAAAGCTTTTGGCTGTAAACTAGCTTTATTAATTTTATTTTGATGAAATAAATAACTAGAAAATCAAAAACTTATTTTTATGACAAATACTTTTCTTATATTAAAAAAAAACTACTTTAAAAAGGTTCTTATTCAATTTCTAGATCACGAAAAATTTCAATGTCATCAACTTCTTCAAGTAATGATAGCAATTCAGAGAGCTCTAGCTCATCAGACTCTGAAAGTGATAAAGAAGATACCCAAGTAAATTTGAAAACTTAAAATAGTTTATTGTTTAGTGCACAGTTTTCATTCAGAAATTTGTGCAATAAAATTTTTTTTTATCTTTTTTTCTACTAAAGTTGTTCACTTAGAAATAGTGAACAATTTTATTAGAAAATTTTAATTTGTTATGATTATTAATTCATCAGAACTTTGAGTAAGTTCTTTCTTTAGCACAATGCTTCAATGGATAGTAAATGTAGCAACTTTAATTCAGAAAAAAATTCTTCTTATAACAATAATTACTTGTCAGACAAATTAAGTTCGACAAGCATAGTTCCAGAGATAAATTTAACTTCAAACACTCAACTAAATTTAAACAACACAAAACAAGCTACTTTCATAGACAGTAACCATGACAATATAGGTCCACTAGATAAAAGACCACTATCTATTATGCAAGGCACACATTCTCCAAGCATTGAAAATCATATGAGTTTTTTTAACATGGAAATTGAAAAGACTGTAAGCCCATTACATGAAAATTTGTTTGATGAGCTTGACTTTTTAAATCAAAGCAACTTGTCTTATGGTGAAAGTCATGTGGCAGATGAATCCTTAAGTCATACGAATAATGAATCATCAAGTAATCAGGCTGTTTTTAAATCATCAAAAGACACAACAAATTCTTTAAAGTCTGAAAATTCATTGCAAGCTTTAGATGATTATAAACTATATGAAAAAGTTAATTCAAATAAAAACTATAAGCAAGATAGCATTCAAGCTTTTGTAAATAAGTCAATTGAATCAACCAAAAATGATGATGCAAGGAATGTAGCAGGCAATAAAAGCAATGAAACTAAAGATAAAAATAAAAGTAAGTCTACAAGGATAGCAGAAGACTTTTATGTCGAAACTCATCCTGAATATGCATATACAACTAATTCACAATATACTAAAGCATCACTTGATTCAACTCTTTTACCTAACACAGACTCTAACCAAAATATTTCCAAATCTCCTATTGATTCAATGACTTCTATAGTGAATAGTCTTACTGATGAAGCATCATGGGTACCTCATATGTCTCCTTTGCATAACTCTCCTGTTTTATCTCAAATGCCTGAGCTTCATACAATCAGTAGTAATACTGATATGGAAATAAATAACATGAAAACAGAAACTGTTTATGTTAGTGAAAAAAATTTATATAGTGTAAAAGAAACTGCCATCGACAAACCTATTATTGAAAGAGATATTAATGATAATACACAAAGACTTGCTGAACAAAGTTTTCAAATAGTTAATGATACTAAAAATGAACTTCAAAACTCTATAAACGAGTCAACTACTGACATAAGAGTAGAAGAGTGCAAATCTGACAATGTGCCTCCTGACTTTTCCCAACTGCAGGGCCCATGTTTTTCTCCAGATAAAGTAGTTGTTTTAAAAAATGAAGAAACTAATAAACTCATTTGTCAGGATGAGTCTGATGCATCTAGTAGAAAGCCAAAATTAAAATCAGATATATCTTATGATACACTAAGCTTAAATCCTGATAAGTCATTAATTGTTAAAATTTCCTTGAAAAAGATCAAATTGAAAGACAAAACACTAAAAAGTTTGAAAAACAATCAGAAACGACAAAAAAGTACTGCTGCAGAGGAATGTGTTTTGGTTAAAACTAATGATGATTTATTAGATGTTGAAAAATTTCAATCACCGTGTAAACGAAAACTGATAGATGTTAAGCAAATCTCTGAGATCAAATATGATGATACTGACAGTTGTTGTAGTGAAAGTTCAAAAGAAGCTTTCAAACTTCCAAATAGTTTAAAGTTTGAAGAACTTCTAGTAAAAATTAATTTATCAAGATTAAAGCGAAACCCAGCAATTCCAAAAGTTGAGGTACTCATTATTTGATTAGTTTTTTTATTTATCAAAGTGTAAAAAATTTTAAATTCTCACTTGTATGGTTTTTTTTAGCTGTTGTTCAACAAATCAGTAGAACAAAGGTATGATCATTATTTAAACTCTCGATAATTATTTTTTAGTAAAAAAATAAAATTTATTTTCAAATCAAGTTGCAAAAATTTCTAAAAAAAAAAATTTTTTTTAAGTAAATTCTGAGTAAAACTTTTTTCGAGTCTTTTTCTTTTTCTCTAAAAACAAATTTCAAAAAAATACTGATAACAAAAATTTTGAGGCTGGTTCCAAATTTTTTTAAAAAACATTAAAGATGTTTATCTGCCATGCATTATAACTTCAATTAAGTAATTTAATGAAAAATTGGCTAAGCAAAGCAATTTTAACAATTTTATAGGAGAAATTATATGTATATAATTTCTGGTATAAAATTATATATATGTAATTTGTCAGTTTAAATGTCAGTTAAAAAGAATTGTGTATTTTTTACCAATTCTAAACCTTAATTTTAGTGATCAGACATTGTTCCCAAATAAAGATGAAAATGCTTTGGAAAATGAAGATGATGTACTATCTGATTGCTCCTCTACTAGTAACAGTCTTGTAAAGGGGTCTAATGAAGGTCTAAAGAAAAAACGTGGTCGTCCTCCCAAAGATGTTAAAACAGAGTTAGCATTTAAACATAATAAAAAAAGTGATAGCAATTTAAAAAGATGCAGCGAGTGTGGAATTATAAATACGGATTCAGGGAAAGATGCCTTAAAACTTTCTGGGTAAGTTTTTTTTTTTTTTTTTGTAACTGAGAAAAAACAACAGTGATTTTTAGCATTGACTTAGTTTATAGGAGTGCAAGTTTGAGATAAACAAGAATATTTGTCTTAACTAGATTTTTGAAAGGTTTGATTGAGGCAAGTACAGTTGTTTATTATAATATATATGTAAAAATGTTGCTTTGTTTATTTAAAAATGGAAACTAATAATAAACTATTGGAGTTCCTTCAAAATGTTATTTCATAAAGAAAAGAAATTGATTTTAAAAATCTTTTAAAAAAACTTCTGTGATCATTTCTCTTAGTTAAAACTCAAACTTGATTATAAAGAAAGGGATCATCATGAATTCTATTTACAAAAAATTTTTCTTTTGTATAAAATAAATTTCCTTGTTTTAGTTTTACGTTTCTGTGGGGAAAAAATAGTTCTGTAGCAATAATTATTTATTCTAAGAAATTTGACCATACTCGCTCAGAGATTATAGATTATCGTAATATGAAATCTATCGTGTTTCAACAAAATAAAAATCGCAATCTTCGTTTTCTGGTTTCGAATGGAGATTTAAGTTTTTTAATTTTTAGACAGGTTTAAGTCACATTTTTAAAGTCCTTTTCCCTCCCTTGTTGTTGCAGATACAAAGTGTACCGATCATTTCTTAATGAAGGTATTATGAAGAAAAGAAAAGCAGATAATCTAGTAAATTTTTTTTTCATGCCCTCAAAATGTGTATATATTTCTTTCGTCAGGATTATTTTTGTTTATCTGACTCTTACTGTTTTATTTCTGAATAATTTTCTAAAATTCTATAGAAAAATCCTGTGGAACGCGCGCATACCTATACAGATGCAGTTCTTAATTATGTTAAGTACTTGATTGGTTGTGAGATAGCTGGGAAATTGTCAACAAAGCAAGGAATTGACGAACTGATGCGTATTTGCGGCGATTGTATACGTTTAGTTGAGTATGTTTATTTCATAGGTTTCATGTTTTTTTTTTTTTTTTTTTTTTTTTTCGTTTTTTTGTTGTTTATCATCTGAGCTCTTCATGTGTTAGACTATAGAAAATAACTCTTTTCCTTGAATAGTTATGTGGTCGAGCTTTACAGACGAAAAGCAAATGATTCTAATAACTGTGATCGAAGATTTTTATTTTTATGGTAAATTTTACATTACTAATTCTTTTGAAGCTATGCCGCCATCTTTTTAAAAATAAGTTGTATTAATTTTGAATGTAAGAAACATATATTCAGCAACTTTCTAATTTGAGTTATGGTGTCTGAATAAAATGACCGCGTAAAAATAAATGGTAACGTGTTTCAGTGTCTTTTAACCGAAAGAAACCGTAAAAATGAAAATCACTATAAAAAACTCTTAAATTGTGTTTTATTTAGATTCTGAATCTTGAGGTTTACTCTTGTTAGGGTTAAATTTATTTTCAGCTTTCGCCTTCAAAGTATGTTACACATGAAACTCTTTAAGACAAGGAGTGATTCAATCTGGAGAGTAAGAAAAGTTCTCACAGAGTATTTTAAGGTAGGAATCAAAGTTTGACAATTTTACAAGAATTTTTTTTCTTACTGAAAAGAGTAACTGATTTTCATGCATCTATTTTAGCAATATAAACCTTTATCGAGAATAACTGGCCCTTCTTCGTATCAACAACCATCGGAAGGGTAAAAAAAATTAAACGTCAATCTATGTGTCATCCTACAATTATATTCTACTTTTGTTCTCGGCGGTTCTAGTCTATAAGTTCAATGATCGTTTAGATTTGCTAGTACGCCTTTGCCTTCATCACCAAATTTTGGCCCATCCCCGGGTGGGAGTGTCGGCTCCAGTGGAAGCGCTGGTAGCTCCAGCAGTGTTGGAAGTAATGATGGAAAGATGAGCTCTGGTGTGAGCATGGTCAGCATTCCATTTGACATGCACGAAAAAAATTTTCAATATCTAGAGTTTACCAAACATTTAATGGAGGCTCATCGACTATGGAGCAGTGCAGAAATACTAATACCCTACTGTGAAGGTAATTTGAATTTTCACTTCTGTTATCGGAAATTAAAGAAGATCAATTAAAATTTCATTCGCTGTAGAGAAAACCAGAAAAATGTAAATTTATAATTATGAATTTTTTTTTATCATGCAAAATTTTTTATAGATTTTATAGATGACGTTACTCGTAAAGCTGGTCCTCTTTCGCTAAATAGGTAATAGGTTTTGAATTATTGATTTAAGTGTAGGGAACGTTAGGATTTACTTGCATCAATATAAGTAACAACTTTCAAAATACGAACATTAAAAGATATCTATAGTTGTGTGCTTTTAGTTCTTTGGCCCAAGTGGTTGACTACATCAGTACTGGACTGCAAGTTGTAATAGAGTCGTCTCTTTCTTCATGAGCAGCAAAAAGTTATGAATGTTATTTATTTGGTTAAGAAAAGTATAAGACATTGGTCTTTGAACTTATTTCTCTGGTGTTGAGGTTTTATACGCAATAAGCGCGAGAATTTTTTTATTTCAAAGAAATATACAAATATGTAGAAAAAGTCGTTTCCATTTTGAATCACTTAAAAAAAAATTTTTTTTTTCTTAATTCTTTATCCTTACAAAAAAGTTTCGTTTATCCGTGAAATAAGTCCTTAAAATGAGTTTCATTCATCACGTTCCTTATTGTTTATGTTCAGCCAGTCTGATTTTATAAAAACTTTAAGCTGAAGAGAATTTTTTAAAATGAAGAAGTGTTAAGGGTTTGACCTATACTAGCAGATTTGTTTTAGAGAGAATATTCACTTGGTACAAAATGAAACTCCTAAAAAAGGTTCTTCTACATGACTATTTACGGTGCGAGAATAAAAAGGTTCCTTGCATAAGGTCATTAGAAGTGGGGCAATTACGACAAGAAGATTTTCACTCGACGTTATGTGCTTTTTATTGACAAACGAAAAAAATAAATTGCTAACGTTATAGAAAGTAACTCCACATAATTTTATTATTACGGTACAGCATAAGGTGGCTTACAGCATAAGCTCATACCGAAATACAAATCATCTTCAATTTCATGAATCAAGCAGAATAATTAAGGAACGATTAATGCGTGATAAAGACTTTTTCTTCTTGATTCAAAGATATAAATCCATAAAATGCAGACGTTAAAATTCGTGATAAATTTAAAGAATTAAAATGATCATGAATTTTAAGAACCAAATTACACCTTTCAGCAAAGAACTAAGAGGGTCTTCTTTCTAGAATAAAGATGTACCTCTATTCAGACATCTATTTGAGTCAAAGTTTCAATTGAAATTAAAAGAATATAGGGGAACATGGGTCAAGATTACGAACGTTTTGAAAAGCACTTATATCTTATTCAATAACTGTTTCAATAAGTAAAACTTTATCAAAAAGTGGAAAAAAAAATTATTATGCGTCCCATATGTATAAAAAAAACCATATAAAAATTATAAATAGCCTGGAAAAAACTCATTAACCAAAGTTACCTCAAATTATCATCTTGCCCCGTATGCGGGGCAAGATAGCGATTTTAAAAAAAAGTAAACTCCATTACACCATTACCTTCTCAAATAACACGATATCATAAATTCTTGTTAATAAGATACGTAATACAAACGGTTATGTAATATTTTAAACGATTAAACTATATATTTATATAGGGCTATGCAAAAAAAGTCTACTAATCAGTTTATAGCAAATTCCAACACAACAAAATAAAGCAAATGCAAAACAAAATATTTTAATGCATAATAAAGCAATGTAATAATGACTAAGCTAAACAAAAGTTATTACAGTATAGGTTTATGGTAAAACATGTACTTTGGCGAAAGGACAAACGAGTCATCTTGCCCCTAGGCTACTTAATCTTCAAAATGACTCAGAACTCTACATAAATAAGTCATCATAACTTAATACTACTTGTGTGGCTTACAAATTGAACAAACTGAATGAGGAATTCTTGCTTACCTTTGGCTGGTGATGTAATGATGAAATAAAATCAAAAACAAGTGGATAAATTTTTTTTTTCCTTTAATATAGGAAAAAATCTTTTTAATAATTATCTTTGGTTACGAAAATAATATTTATAAAGAAAGCATAAATTAATCTAGTAGATGTAATCTACTTCCCTCTCAGCTACAGTCAGATTTCATATTTAGTTGAGTTTTGAAGATAACAACATGTTTTTATCTTGCCCCATTCGTCATCTTACCCCATGTTCCCCTAAATTTTAAAAATTGGAATTCGAAATAACTGAAAGTAGTTTAACAGAGGAAATTATATTATGATAGGAAACTGCTTTAACATTTAAATAAAATTGGAGTTGGCAATAAAAAAAGAAGATAAATATCCAAGAGAGACCGACTTCTCAAAATTCTCAAAACGGGTTTTAAATGTTCTTAAATATATTAATGTGGAATCCGAACAGACATTTTTCTGAAATTTGAATTTTTCATCGCCACGAAATTTGGATTGAGCAGAAATGCCCCAAGTAACTTTTACTATTGTGAGTTTGCTCAACGATGGAAAATTAGAAACCCCGGAGAGAAGCACCTTCACTATTGAAAAGACTTTGGAAACCGTAAAAGGAAGAAATGAAGGTACAAATAATCTCGTTAACACATTTAAGACTTAAATTCAAGGAATTTAAATTTAAGATTTCTGCGTCAAACGTAATTAGAATTTGATAAAAAAAACAAACAACAAAACAAGCAGTTATATATGCAAAAGAAAAACACAAATGATTGTATCTCTGTAAAAGAGATTTGTCTTTGGAGTGTAATTCTTTCACAGATAAAACAAGAAGTCTAAAATGGTATTACAGTTCACATGCCGATATTATTGGTGTGTGAATTCAGTCAATGAGATGTTAACGCTTTTTTGACCTTCTTACAATTTCCCAATCGCTGCCATCGTTTGATTCTATTTCCATTTCTAAATAAAAAGTAAATTTCTATTTAACATCGAAACAAACCTTTTTGCACGTACTGTTAATAAAATGCTTTAAACTTTTCATACACAATTCATTTTATATTTTAAAGATTAACTCTCAATCTGCGCCATGATTCCAAGAGGGGAAGGCGGGCTAGGCATCTAGGCATTTGCACAACAGCACGTACACAAGGATTTAAGTTTTTGCCAAAATGTGCTTAGGACTGACGAGTCTAAGTTTAATCACTTTGGATCCGACGGAAAACAATATGTTCGTCGTCCCCAAAACCAAGAACTCAGCCCTCGGTATACTCTTAAGACCGTAAAACATGGTGGTGGCAATTTGATAGTTTGGGGCAGTTTTTCATGGTGTGGTGTGGGCCCGTTGCATAGAATTCAAGAGACAATTGATCATGTTGCCATATGCCGAGGAAAATCTCCCTTTGATTTGGAAATTCCAACAAGACAACGACCCTAAGCACACCGCCAAAAGTGTTAAAATGTGTTTTAACGCTATAAGATTGATGTATTGGAGTGGCCCGCACAGTCAACAGAACTAAATCCGATAGAAAGTTTGTGAAAGGAAGTTGACAGTAACATAAGCCGCTCAACTGCAACAAATTTAGATCGACTTTGGATCGAAATAAAGGCTGCTTGGGACGCCATTACGCCTGAACATGCCAAAAATTGATTTCGACAATGGGCTGTCGTTGTCAAGCAGTTACTGACTCAAAAGGATACTCCACTAAATATTAATTTACCTCTAATAAAGTTTTCTAAATTATTTATACAAAGAACCTCCATGATTATGGTAGCAAAAGGACGAAATAATAATTTTTTACAGGGTGTGCTATTTAAATTGCCCCCTAATTCTGTACTTCTAAATCATTTATATGATTGTACTTTTTTTTTAACTAAGTTACTTTCTTTTCTTACTCAGTAATGTTATCTCCTAAGATTAATATTTTATTCGGCTGAAAAAGTTTAGATCTCAAAAACTCAGATCTCTGGAAAATATATCATTACATATTGAACATCAATCTGTGCTATTTATTTTGTCGCCACTGTAGATATATAGATGCATGCGAACTGTTTGATTCTAACTTGTGTTTTTTTGGCGAAGAACCTGAATGGACATTTCAGTAAAAAAGCAAAAACAGTAACTGTTCGGTTTAAAGAAAACAACATTCGGGTACTCTAGCAACCACTTTGATCGCATGATTTGAACCCAATCGAAAGTGTATGGACAGTACTGGATCGAAAATGACCAAAGTTCTAGTGGAACCTCTAAGAAAAAGTTTGGAAGAGTCGTTCAACAGTTTATCAATTTTATATTGTCAAAAGCTTTTCAATTCTATCAGAAGGTCTGAGCTTTGTATGAAGAATAAAAGCGGCCATATTCCTTATCAACTCTGCCTTAAAATCTAATTTAATTTTAAGTGTGCAAAACTTTTGAGCAGTCTTTTTTACTTCTGTTTCAGTTGCTTACTTTATTTTTAGTCAATACATGTACATGCATGCATATATTTTTTCGCTTATTATGTGTGACGACCCTTCTTCCTTTAAGCGTGGATGTGTGATAAAGAATAATAAAGAGTTAAGGAGGTTGCGATGTTGTATGTATGCAATTGTTTTTAGTAACTACTCCTTTTCTGCTCTTCTAGCTATTCTTTAAACTCTTCCTTTAAAGAAAATGTTGCAATCTAAATCTTAAGTGGGCCAAACATTTGCTCAGCATTGTATGTACACTACAACCTGCATTGTGCCAGTTGCTCTTAAACTTTTAGTTAATTTTCAATTAGGATAATTTAAAATTACATTAACTACCAATGATGAGCGTATAGAAATACAATACTGCTCAAAAATTTAGCACACATAAGATTTAAGTTTCATTTTTCTTCTTTTAATTGAACTTTTAGGCGGTAAACTTCTTATGCCTTTTCAATTTTTTTTATTTACAGTTAATTAAAACAAACCTTATATAGAAAAAAAAAAATGAAAAAAAAATTACGTTAATTTTACCATCTATTTTTAACATAAATAGTGACCGCTAATTAAAGCGGTGTAAAAAAGCTGCTCATAAGTTTAGCACACTTGCACTTCTGTTGTCTTTTAACTGCAGCTCTTTACTTTTTGACGTCAAAATTTTATTAAAAAGTAAATTTAACTATCCATTTTTACATAAACAAAACTGAACAAAAGTTTCAAAGATATACATAGTATGTATTACCTCATTTGAAATAAACTTGGTATTTTTCGCTTAAATTTTGTCCATAATGTGACCAATAAGATGGGAAAAAAATCAATTAGCTCTGAAATAAAACAGCGTATTGTAGGACTACACCTTGGTGGTTTCAACAGCTCTGAAATTGATTGAACTCTTAAGTCTGTATCTCGTTCATGTGTACTCAGAACAAATCAGAAATTTGAAAAAACTGGTACTGCTGCAGACAAAAACCGATCTGGACGACCAAGAATTACAAGCATCACCGATGATAACAGTATCTATAGAATTGCAAGAAAAAACCCTAAATACTCAGCCAAAGAGATTGCACAAGAAGTGAACTTGGCTCTAAAAAATCATATCTCAAGACAAACTGTAAATAGAAGATTGATTGATCGAAAACTTTGTTGCTACGTTGCTGCTAAAAAACCACTGCTTAAACCAATTGATCGGTTAAAACGTATCAAATTTTGTAGAGCTATTTTGAAAATGACTAATTATGAACTAAGAAGAATAATATTCAGTGACGAATCCAACTTTACAGCTATTAACCGAAAGAACAGGGTGATTATCCAAAGACACTATAATGAGATGTTTCGTAGTCGCTTCATTGTGCCACGACTACAAGGTGGTGGAGGTTCGGTAGGCATATGGGGTTGCATCACTTATGACGGCCCAGGTCTCTGCTACTTATACAATGGTCGTATGGATCAACATAAATATATCGAAACGCTTGAAAATCATTTAATCCCGACTAGAGACAATTTTTTTAGCAATGAGTCAGAGTGGCAGTTTCAACAAGATAACGCTCCTTGTCACAAGGCGAAAACGGTGACTATTTGGTTTCAAGAAAACAGCATTAAGGTACTTCAGTGGCCAGCTAGATCACCTGACCTTAATCCAATCGAAAATGTATGGACTGTACTGGACCGCAAACTCACTAAAGCTCCCGTAACATCAGCTGAACATCTTAGAGAAAGTTTGAAAGAGTCGTTCGACAGCTTATCAACTGATTATTGCCGAAAACTTTTCGATTAATTAAAAGAAGATGTGAACTATGCATAAAGAACAAAGGTGGACATATCCCTTATTGATCTTGCTATTAAAGCAAACTTAAATCCAGGTGTGCTAAACTTATGAGCAGCTTTTTTTTAACTTTTTTTTATATATTAACTTTGATTAAAGATATTTAGTGATAGACATTTGTTTATTTTTAGTTTTTTTTCTCTTAATGTATTTTTAATTAGCGTTACCTTGTTCTTGTGTACTTGTGCTTTCACTTATCAGAGCGTTGATATCTGGAGGCTGGAAAAGAGTTCACATTAAAAACGAATAAATTTTCGATTTTTAATCAAAACAAAACATCATGGTCATCATGGAAGATATTGTAAGATATCCTATTATTTGGAAAAATTATACAGAAACAACATGAACTTACTCTTTCAAAATTCATGTTGCTTTCTTCATCACTTTCATCATTATCACTAACTGCTACTACAGGCACATTTCTTGGAACTGATTCCAGCCTCTTTATTTCTTCAAGAACTTTCTGATGCTGTTGATTACTGCACATATCATAAAACCCACATAGTTGCCTGCAGAGCTACATCATATATTTGTAATTGTGTTTAAAAATTACCAACCTTGATAATATTTATTTTATTTTTGATTTAATGTTTATTTAATCGGTTATTTAAACAATCTTACCACATTTAATGATCCATCTTCAACAACAGTATCAAATTCATTAAAGATGGCCTCACTTATAAAATCTTCTAATTCTTCAGCATAAACATTATCTAGAAAAAAGAATTTTAATTCTTTTGAAATAAAACTTTGAATAGAAGTACATAGTTCAGCTAATAAGAAGAGCAACCACAGGAATTTAAATTTGCATACTTAACTAAATTTATTCATAACTAAATTTACTAAAAATAAGTTCCTAATGCAATCAAACTTTTGAATGTTTGGGGTCCCCAAAAATCTGGCCATCAACTAAAAAGCTTTTTTTTTTAGGATTTATCACACCAAGTAACATTTCACTTAAAAGAGAATTTATTTTCTCTTTTAAGTGAAATGTTACTTGGTGTGATAAATCCTAAAAATAGACTTGTTTGTTACAAACAAACTTTTAATTTAATTTTTTTTAAACTTTTAAAATCCTGAGACTTGTTTGTTACAAACTTTTAATTGAAATACAATAAAATATAAAGGCTCTACAGGTTTTCAAGAGATCACTGTTGAAATGACTACATCCCTGCCCAGATTTAAATCCACTGGTGCATTCAGAAAACCAAGCTGTTTCAAACAAAAGGGATACATGAAGCTTCACTGGATGGAAAATTAGTAATCAGGTGTGACCTGTATTTAGATTATGCTGTAAAAAAATTTAGTTTATCACCACTTGATAGCACTGATGAAAAAAATGGCAATAGTGGCTCTTTCTGAATTGAATTACCAACCAAGTATGTATAGACACTATTTTAGAGTTCGCAACATTGCAAAATTTTTCAGTCAGTTTTCAAACTATCATTCCTAGGGGCATCCACTGTACTTTAAAAGAAAACCATGCTTGAAAAAATGTTAAAAATAAATCTGTTCAAACACTTAGTGGCTTAAAATCCACAAACTGTCAGTAACATTTTTTTACCCTTGATTAGCAATTCAATCTTCAGGGTTCAAACTTTAGAAGGAATAAATGAAAGGTGGCTATGAATGATGTTTACTTCATTTCTCTCTAAACTACTTGGAGAAAATAAATTTAGATCTATGAATATTCCAATGCATATATTAAATTGTAATTCAGTGCATATTTTAACGGTTGACAAGCTCCATACTTTGATCCAGTGTGCTTGCTGTGATACCAAAACAAATTCCTGTAATGAAAAACTCACATAACTAAGACTTGCTGAAGAACAGCTTCTGCTGTCTCATTTACTCCTGGAGAATAATGCAAAAATTTCAAAGAGTGGCAGTGATAAAAGAATTGACAATAACCAAGATACAACATTCTTTGATTTGCTAACAGCTTTTTGCAATGGTTCTAACATCAAGTGGATGCTTTGAGATTTATACTTGATTTAACTCCATCTGAGCCAGTTTCTTTATCTTAACTAGTTAACTTGGTTTCTTTATTATAACTGCCAAAAGAAATAAAAATAGAATTTATTCAATTTCCTAAACAAAGAATATTAATACAAAACCTAATAAAAGAATATAAAATTAAGAAAGCAGAGCTAATATAACATTTTACAAAACTGCTATACTAGCTTCATATCTTTTATCAGTGTACGCAATTTAAAGGGACAGTTGATGAGGTCCTTGAGAGACCCATAAAACTCTCCATGGCTAAAGTTTTATCTAGTGTAGTTAATCCATGAGATTAAACTTTCAAAGACAAAAACCCACTGTAGTTATGCATTTAACATGTATATAAGAACAGAAGTATAACTTTAAATTAAAATCAGAGCAGATTTAAGACTGGTCCTAAGATCAAATATATTTTAACATATTTAAACATTTTTTAAAGGTTTTGTAGAAGTATATTTTTGATAAAGGTAAAATTTTAACTTTTTGAAATAAGAATATTTTATTTGTTTTTCTGTTGTTAGTTTGTGAATATTTATACTTAATATTTTTTTTATCTCTGAAAAAAAAGATTTTTTTAAAATGAAAAAAAAAAATTGTCAAAAAAAAATTCTTGAAAAACAAAACTTTCCCAAGGGACAAATGAAAGATTTGCAAAAGTAGAGCCACAATACAATTAACAGCTGTAGTTTCTTCTAATCCTCCTTGACAAGATCCTCTTATGTGGTGGTCATTCACCAGTTCCTGTAACATTTCATCTTAATTGATGGCAAAATTTGTTTACATGTTAAAAATATTTTCCTTCAGATAAACAAAATATAACTGTATTAACTGTTTAATTCCAATTGCTTCAAAATTGTGTGAAGATCTTGATTGCTTTCTTGAACTTTTGTGAAATTTCATTTAACTCTCAACCTACTCCAGAACATAAACAAATGTAGTACCACGTCTACATTTATACCAACCAAAGGATTCAATACTTTAGCAGGTAGACTTTGATAGTATTTGGTCAAATACTTGACTCAAATTGAAATTTAATTTTTTATCACAATATATAATGACCAACTATTAAATTAGAGAATAAAACATTTGATGGTAGGAAGATTCCTTGAAATCTTTAGACACCAATAAACGGAATTAATCATTAATCAGATTGATAATTTTATAGCTCAAAATATACATACATGCATACATACATACATACATACATACATACATACATACATACATACATACATACATACATACATACATACATACATACATTTTACATATTACCATTTTCAGTAAATATTTGCAAGACTGAATCATATAACCATTCTTCCTTAGCAAATGAGTTTCTTCCACCAAAACCATGCTCTCTAGATATTTGTAAAACAGACCAATATTTAAATGCTGCTTTGATTGCAAAAGCAAATGTATCTTTAGAACTTAAACTGTCTGCCATTTTTAACCATGGGTATTGCTGTTACCATTGGCTGTAGTCAAGAAAAACACTGAAGCATTGTTTATCTATAAGACAATTATTACACAACCTTAATAGAATCAGAATTTTCACCTTTTAAACCTGAAACGAAGAAACTTTACATAATAAAACAAAATATAAAAGCTGAAAGTATAAAAAAAGTACCAAAAAAAAAAATTTGCACCAAGAAAATAATTTTAATGTGTTCGTTAAAAAGAAAATACTGATAAAATTAGATTTTTATTGTTTTACAGATATTATTGATTTTTTTAATTAGCTATTATCAAAATGCTCTTTCTGGTTTTCCTTATCAATGTTTGAACTAATTTTGTATATTTCAGAGCTAATGTATTCATAATTTGTTGCATAGTTTTTTATTGAATGTAATGTTTATGCATGATAAATTTTCTACTAACTTTCTTTTTCATCATTTTTTCTGCTCTTCCTTCTTTTTTTCGGAGAATGAGGTTCAGAGAGAGAGGAGTTTTTATGAAAAGGAAGCCTGAATCACTCTAACGTATTTTATTACAGTTCTTGTGAATAAGCTCAGTAGAAAAAAAGAAAAACTACTACTGACTTTGTGATATATCTTCTATTTTTTGGTATGAAATTTACTATCCATTTGGTATGCTTAACTTGTTTAGAGTGTTAAAGTGGAAAAGTGGAACAGTTAAAATTTTAAGATTTGGTGCATTTTATAGGGAGTCAAGAAACCATTATGACAAATATTTATTTTGTACTGAATGTGAAAGGTTTCACATTCAGAGTACAATATGTTATAAGAAGCACGTGTGGATATATCCAAATTTGAAATCAGAATAGCAATCTTTGTCACACAGGGAAGAATTTCTTAAGCCATGTTCACTAGAATGTGCTAGCTTTATGGATCCCATGTTAATGCAAACGTTGTGCAGGACTTGGATAAACATAGATGTCAGCAGTGAAAGTAAATATGAGAACTTACTTCAACAACTCAGCAGCTCTCCCACCAAGAGCTCAATGAGGATAAAAGACCTGAATCTCCTAAAGTTACTATCTGAACTCTTAGCATCCAGACTTAAAGAAAAAAACGGCCTTTAATATGAAACAAACAGTTTATTACACAAGAGAAGCAGGGCTCCTTTTCAATCACAATGAAGAACTTGTGTACTGGAGTAACACTTCTGGACTACTCCTCTAAATCAGAGTCTAGAATATTAACCTGAAGAGCGGTGGCTGTTTACAGACAGTTCCACCTGAAGGTTGAAATGTGCTTTACTCCATAATGATAACTGCTACTTATCTCTTCCAACTATTCACTCTACAAAAATGAAAGAAGAATTTAATGTTAAAATGGTAGTGCAAAACTATAGTTATCTTGAGAACCAATAGTCAACATGCATTGATGAAAAAGTGGCATATTTCTGCTTGATAGTCAAATTGGATACAAAAAGTCCCCACTTTGTTCATCTAGCAAGAAAATCACTTTTTTGGTATGATAAATTTATATTCATACATAAGTTTGTTACTTAAAACTGAGAAAAGGTTAACGGTCTTAATTATATAGCAATTTTGCCCTATGTTTTAAAGGTTTAAAACCAAATAACATGAGGCATGCGAGGTACCGCAGTTTGTTTTTTTTAATCTTGTAGCTTTGTATATTTCAGTGTAGAAATAATTTTAAGTTCAATTTATTCAGATGGCAGACTACTGTGTTGTTGAAAGTTAAGGTTCGTTTGACAGGACGGCACCATAAATTGTATCAACGTAACATTACGAACTCTACGTCACGCACAAGAGGGAAAACTATTTTCAAAGTTATTATGTGTAATTTCTTGTTCGCATAATGCGCATAGCAACTTTCATAAAAATATTATAATCATCAGTACGAAAAGAGGTTGACACAAAAAGAGAAACACATGATAACAATAAATGGGTTGGTGGTTAACTAACAAATATGGTCTCCTAAAAAACTATATAGTAATGCGTTTTCAAAATATTTTTTATCTTTGAATATTAAACAAACCAATAAGTTATATTAAGGAGTGCATAGTATTGGTTTTGTTTTGTTTGGGAGTGGTACCAGTTTTGTTTATTTTTCAATTAAAAAGGATAGTAATCCTGACAGGGCCGTATTTAGATATGTGGAGGCCCACTCTACCTTAAAAACACAAAAAAGATAACTCTATATATTTTTAATAATAGTGATGTGCATTTCTTAAGCATCTTTAATTAACATAGTTAAACCATATAGTTAAATAAAACACTCTACCTTAAAAACACAAAAAGGTAGCATTCTTATTCATAATAATAAGATTATATTAGGAACTGTACATGACTACTACAATATGCGGATTCTGGGACATTGATACTTTTCCATACTTAAGGAATTCAAGATGGCGTCGTGTTTTTAATTTTTTAATTTTTTAATTTCTGCAATCATTTTTGTTGACTTACCTTTTTTGTGTCCTCGTGTTCTAGACCAAAGAGTTGATCATAGTCCATAAATGTAAAGCACGGTTTTAGTTTGTAATGCCCAATAGCCAAGGTGTGAATTCCGTCTTGCAAGATGTGTCTTTTGTCATCGTTAGCGCTGAGTGCGACTTTGTTGATCTCTTCGGTGTAAATGTTATGCTGATGAGATCGGATAACGTTCATGGTTTGTTATTTTTAAAAAAAATTTATTCTTTAAAAATTTCACCACAAGGTATTGATAACTTCTTGAAAGTCAAGACCTTCATTCAATTTTTTTAAGATGTAAAGACACAAATGACCACAATAAGACGTATCACCAAACTGAACTCTCTCGCTGTTATAATAAACAGAGCTTTTCAAATAGTCAACGAGCTCGACAAGAGGAGGCTGGGCATAAGAGTCAAAACTGTATTTTTTGTCTCCGTCTTTATACCAACAGACCCAATGAAATCCACCAGTGCTTGAATCTCCCGTATTCACGATTCCACATTCTTTTTTCATTGGCTTTTTTGGTAACTCATCCCTGACAAACACACCTTGAAAGTTTTTTAATTTTAACTGTTTAGCAGCCTTTATCAATTGAAAGTTAGTTAAAGCTTCATTAGGTAAAACAATTCCTTCTACATCAATCCATTGAAAGTCGATCATTTTTTTTTAATTTCTTAAAAAGTTTATCCGAATTTTTTAACAAGCGATTTTCATAGAATAGCACCTAAAAAGGGTATACTATTAAAGGGTGAGTTAGGTCCGAGTAATAATCCAGCTCCAGCAGATTGATAGCCTTTTCCAGTTTTAATGAAGAGTCCATCACCGTAAACATTTTTAGTCCATGGGGTGATAAACAATCCTTCTCCACCTAAAGTTTTTATCTTCATTCCTTTCCCATTTTTGCTCATGTAAAAAAGACCTCTTCCTGCAATTTTATCAACCATAGCAGAGCCAGCAGAAGAGCCTACTCCTGCTAACAATCCAGTGGCGAGAGCAGGAACTACTCTTGTTGCAAGTGTGCTACCTAACATACCTAGTAACGGTAGAAGAGCTCCGATAAATCCACCTTCAACTTTCGAGTTGTATGATAATTGTTTTCTGCTCAGTTTGAGTGTGACTCCTTTACCAGCTTCATACGCTTTTCTAATTTTATTCAATTGCGCATTAGTGATAGCGAGAACATGTTTACCGTTCAAGTCTTGATGAGAAAGCTTAATGCTAGTATCGGTTTTGTCTTGAATGGCTTTTTTAATTTTATCAGATTGGCTCTGCGAGATATTAATTTTGATATTTTGATAATTGCTCATTTTTTATGTATTAAAAATTATTTATTTCACTTCTCGAATATGATATCGTATTGCAATATCCTCTCCACGAAAATCAACCAAATCTCCATTCTGATCAATGATGCGAGTAACCATTGTTGAAATTTCAAACAGTTTAACAGGAAGATAAATCAAATGCATTGGTCTCTCAATGATTTTATAGCCAGGACTAACATTTGGATAAAAGGAGTAAATGCAATTGAGTTGGGTTCCATTAATATAGGATGATCCGATAACGTTGTTAACGATTCTGATGGTGCTAATGCTTGAAATTCTAACGATTTGATCCGACTCGTATTCGGAATTGGAATTTAATTTTCTTTTAGTAAACCCTAAAACTGATGCGATGCTGTTTTCCACGTTCAAATCCATCAAATAATTCATTCCAAGTGTGATGGTTGATTTTAAAGTGCTTAAATTGGATCCGATTTTTATGTTATCGGGAGAGTAGCTGATTTTATTTGCTGTGACGTAGCTAGCGCTTTGAGACGCATAATTTTTTATTGTGTTTGAGACGGTCTTTTGTAAATAATTGTTGATGTCTTTAATGTCATAGCTTCCTGATGGAATGTTAATGTTCTCCCAATGAGCTCCATTGTCCATGCTGTATTTGAAAGAATTGTTTTTACTGTTTACATTTGGAATGCTGTTGTAAGTCTCAAGACCGAGAAAAGCCATTTCATAACTTTTTCCTTCGTCAAAAACGATTTTATCCAAAAATTCAGTAGTGATAACACTTGATTTTCCATCTACACCGATGATTATACCTGTCATTTTTAAAATAATAATTATTTTTTAAATTGTTTTAGAAAAATAAAAAATCATCAAACCCGCTTCGGTACTTTCCCTCGTTCTTTTTAGAAGAGAGATCAATGACAGCAAATCCGTGAGGTTCATTCCAGCAATGATTGCAAAAGGCTTTAAAATCTTCTATTTTCATATCGCAGGAAACGTGATCTTGATAAATGTGATTAACGCTTTTTTGGTCTTGTTTAAAGAGACAAATAAAGTTAGCATTTTCTCTAATGGTATGTCTTGGAATCTCGAAATAGTTTTGAGCGAGGTAAAAGCAGTCGACGTTAGAGTGCCTTCCTCGGATGTAGTATTTTTCACATTTGTTTTGATTAGTCAATTGCAAATCGTCAAAGATCATTAAATTGTTTTTGGATGAATCAAGATCTTCAGGTTCAGGTACATCGTCTGCTGTTTCGAAAAATTGACATTCCATATCATCATTGTTGGAATATTTTTTTGAAAGATCGTTAATAACATCTTCATGGATTAAATTCAATTTTTCCATTTCGTCTTGTACATCATCCGTTAACAAATCAACAATATCCTTTTTAGGAAGTTTATTTTCGAACGAGCTTTTGAGTATTTTGTATTCCGGTTGAAAAAGAGATTTTCCAAACACTTGCAAATGATTGTAATCTAGCCATCCAGGTCTTAAAAGTAAATTGAGCAGCAACGTTGTTTTTCCGTATCCAGACTTTCCAACGATGATTCCTCGAATGCTTCTCGGTAAAAGCTTGCTGTTGTTTCTTTTGGTTTTCCCAATTTTACACGACAATTTCATCACTTCCATATTTTTTATATTAAAAAAGTTTTTATATATGTTAAAAAATGTACTGTGTTAAGTGTAGAAGAGAGACTGAAACCATTCACTTGAAAAACGAGATCACAAAAAACAACAAGCATATAGTCAAAGGAGCTTGTGTCGTCTGCGGAAGAGGTAAATGCAAGTTTGTTTCTGCGCATGCGCTTAGTGGAGGAGACTTGGTAGAATCGATCAACAATTTTTCAAAAAAAATAAAGCTTCCATGGGCAAAGTTTCCAGGAGAAATGCACATTCCAGGGATGAACTTTGCAGGGCCTGGTACCAATTTAGACAAAAGGCTTACTTCCACAGACATGTATCAAGAGTGGAGCAAACCGGTGGATAGAGTAGACAATGCTGCATATCACCACGATTTAGCTTACAAGTATTTTAACGACAAGCAAAACAGAAATTTAGCAGATCGAATGATGCTTGAAGAAATGAACTCCATTCCAAACCCTACTCAGAGAGAAATAAGCGAGCGAAAAATCATCGAACCCATCATCAAAGCCAAAGCTAAATTCGGATTGGGTGTGAGTGATTTGAAATGGACGGATCAACTTGCAGAGGAGCTTCATAAACCGGTGATTCATCATTTTAAGAAAAGAAAAGTGATTGTGAACGACATTGATGAGATATGGGCTGCTGATTTGGTTGACATGCAATCGTTTTCAAAATTCAACAACGGGGTAAAATATTTGCTCATGGTGATCGACGTGTTTTCAAAGTATGGATGGATTGTTCCGTTAAAAAGCAAAACAGGTCTTGAAGTGGCTGAAGCGTTGAAAAAGATTTTCACAGAAAGAAAATGCGTCAAATTGTGGGTAGACAAAGGAAAAGAGTTTTACAACAGACATGTGAGAGCGTTGGGTGTGCAACTGTATTCCACTGAAAATGAAGAAAAAAGTTCTGTTGTTGAACGATGGAATAGAACAATGAAAGAGAGAATGTTTAAATATTTTTCAGCTAACAACACTAATAAATACATCGACGTATTAGATGAGATGGTGAAAAATTACAACAACACAAAGCACTCTTCTATTAAAATGACACCAGTGGAAGCTAGCGATGAAAAGAATAAAGGTAGGGTCTGGTGGAGTCTGTATGGAAAGGATCAAACATTACCAGCAAAACCAAAATTTTCCATGGGTGATCAAGTGCGAATTGTAAAAAAGAAGTCTCATTTTGAAAAGGGGTATACACCGAGATGGACTGAAGAGGTTTTTACCGTGTCAAATGTTCAGTATACGAATCCACCCACGTATAAAATCGCTGATGCTAACGGTGAAGAAATTCAAGGTACATTTTACGAGCAGGAGATGCAAAAGACCAATCAAGACATATTTAGAATTGAAAAAATCATTCGCAAAACCAAGAGCAAGTCGTTAGTCAAATGGTTAGGATATCCAGACTCGTTTAATTCATGGGTAGATAATAATGAATTGTTAAGTTTGCAAAAATAGACACGCTGTTTTTGTATGATAAGAAAAAAAATTTGAATTTTGAGTTAAATAAATTTCTTTTCATATAAAAAATAACAATGAGTATGTCAGAAAATCAGCGTGCGATGATAGAACGGCTAAATGCAATGAATGAAAGGATAGAACCTCCAACGCCGGAAGAAATTACTAGTCTTGAAGAATATGCGTTAGAGTTGATAGAGAGAGATGAATTTACTTATGAAATAGAAGAAATTTATGAACAATTTATGGAAGAATATACTGAAAAATTTACGCAAGAATTTATGGAAAGATATTATTTAAGCGATGATGATTTTAATGTTTTAGACGAAGCTGCTGTATTTAGTTTGCCTAGTTCAGAAGATGTTGATCCTGAAGATTTACCTTACAATGGACCTTACAATGATACTATAGTTTTAGATTACAATTCGATGAGTGTTGAAGAACAAAATGAATATGATGATTATATATATAATGAATTGTTAGAAGATATGCGTAATGAAACGGGTGGAAACAACTTTATCATTTACATCAATGATGAGGAGGAGAAAAGAAATAGATTAAAGATTGAGGCGTTGATTGAAGGTTTTAAAAAGGATGAATATAGAGTGTGTGCTTCTGCTGCTTAAAACGATAATCATTTTATTCCTCACATATAAAGAATAAAATGATCTAAAAAATTTATTTTTAATATGTAAAATGCATGCTCCTCACAAGTTTTTTAGAAATGTTGCCTCAGCAGAAGTTCATAGTTTGGATTTGCAATTAAAAATTTTGGAAGAGAGGGTTAGAGAGTTGGAGGAAAGAAAACCAAACAACATTATTGTGTCTACGAAAACGTTAGATCATCCACCTTATTTCAACGTTAACAAACAATATGAGATTTTTGCTCAACAAGACATTAAATTTCCTCCTGTATCTCACAAGCAGATATCGTTGTCTGTAGGTTTACAATTAGACAAAGGAATTGCTGTCGTCACTTTGATGGATAAAATAAGCAACCAATTGAATTATTTCAAAAACGATGCTATTTTTTCCGAGTCTGTGGATGAGATATTTATAACCATACACAATTATAACAACAAGGAAGTCACCGTTAAAAAAGGAGAAAAACTTTGCAAGATTAACTATATTGATTTAAAATAGTTTTTTTTATTAATAAAAAATGGAAATATTGAATGAAAAACTTTATCCAGTTCTTCCATCAGCTCCTGTAGATGAAGGGCATGTTTATAGGCTTCATAAAATAAGCGAGATTCAGAAAGAGATAGAGAGTGAAAAAGCAAAGCGAGTTCATCTAAGCAAAAAGTACCATCGCGTGTTTAGGATCATTTCTAATGTAGATAATACAATCCAAACCTTATGCATTGCTTTGGGTGTGACTGGAATTGGTCTTTTATCAACCATCGCTGCTGCCCCTGTTGCAATTGCGTGTGAAGGTGTGGCTATTGGAATGGGGTTTTTATCCATTGTAGGAGGACAAGTCAACAAAAAACTAGCATTAAAAGCAGAGAAGCATGAAAAGATCAAAGTGTTGGCAGAGTCGAAATTGAATACGATTAGCGAGCACATTTCCAAAGCGTTGATGGATGGAAAAATAAACGATTCAGAGTTTCAATTGATTATTGATGAGCTTCAAAAATTTAAATCCTTGATGGAGGAAATACGAACCAAAACCAAAAAGGGGATAGATGAAGTTACTAAAGAAAACTTGATCCAAAAAGGACGAGAAGACGCGATTCAAACGTTTAACAATTTGTTTAAGAAAGGATCAACGTAGTCGTAAAAACCAATTTATGTTTTTTTTCCACGTATTTTAAAAAGATGTTTTTCTTTAAAATACAAGACCTGAATAAAAGGGATGAAATTGTGAAAGAAATTAATGATAGACGAAAGAGGATTTATCAGAACAGCGTGAATGACAACATTTCAGATACGAATTTTCAAGCTGATGTGAGCAAGCTATTTAAACCTATCATTGAGAGCAATGAAAAGATGCTTAAAGGAAAATTTGTATCCAAAATGCCTTTTGAAGTGAACAAAGTTGGAGATAAAATGTACATTGGAAAAATGGAGGTTGAAATAGATGGAAATGATATCATTGTCGGTGAAGAAAAGTATAATGGAACAAAAGGTCTTTGGGAACTGATGACTGAATTAACAATACCAAAGAGCTATACCGATGAAGATTTGCAAAATTATGAAAAAATTTTAATGGACAGTGATGCTATAAGATCTGATTCGCAACCGCATAAACCGAAATCATCAAGAAGACCAAAGTATCAACAACTTATTGCTCCTATTTGGGAAAAAATGATGCGTATTGAAAAAGGTAAAAAAGGTCGCGGTGTCATTATTCTTCCAAGCGATCCTAATGCGTTGGTGGAAAAGCTTGAATTGAGTATAGCTGCTTGGCATGCTGGAAACACGGCTTCAAGAAACGAGGCTGTTGCTATTTGCGATGAGCTGTTGAGACAAGGAGAGATTAATAAAGAGGAATATAAATCGTTAATGAAGGCTATTGATAAAATTATTTAAAAAAAATTGTTTTATTTAAAAAAATGCTCATTGTGAACAAAAGAAGATATGTGAAAAAGAACGTTGTTGGTGGAGGTGGTATTGTAGACATGATTAAAAATTTCATAAAAAGAGCAGCTGCGTCAAGTGTATCAAAAGCAACAGTGAATTTGCTTAAAAATGCTGCATCAAGCAAAATTGGGCAAGAAGCGATTACAGCTGCAAAATCTGCTGGGACAGAGTTAGCCCTTTCAGCCATCTCCGCTGCTAAAGACGTGGCTATTGATAAAGGTAAAAAGACCATTGAAAAATTAAAGACTGGTTCATCTATTCAAATTAAGAAAATGTCTAAAAAGAACGCGATTCGAATTCAAGACCTGGTGAAAATGGGGCAGGGCATGAAAATAGTATGAAGATAGCATTCTATTGCGATGACTTGTTATAAACTTGCAATGTCTTGCAATGAGAGACATTTAAATGAATTAAATAATTTTTTTATTATATAAAAAATGATAAGTACTGAGCGATTAAGAGTTACTGAGAACCCAGAGTATGATATTGGTATTGAAAAAGTTGATTTTTTTGAGTACCTTCCAACCAATCTCGATTTAAATTCTTCAGGCACGATTACTTTTGAGATTGACTGTCAATCGATTCAAACAGTACCATCAGAGGCTTACATTCTTATTGAAGGAGTGTTGAAAAAGAGCGATGGAACCTTTTACGATGCTAAAGACAACATTGCACTGGTGAACAACGCTTTGATGTATTTGTTTAATGATGTGACTTATGACTTGTCGGGAGAGCAAGTGGAAAGAGTGATGTATCCAGGTCCAGCCACCACCATACTTGGATTGATGAAATATCCTTATGGATTTCAGTTTGCTGATGGATTAAAACAGATGTGGTATATGGATACGTCAAATCTTGTTGGAAATTCAGGATTCAATGTTAGACGAGACCACTTGTTTGCAGACACTACATCCGTTGGAGCTTTTTCGTTTAAAATTCCGTTGAAACACATTTTTGGATTTTGCGAAACCTATGACAAAGTTGTTTATGGGTTTAGGCATACCATCACCTTTACAAAGAAAGAATGTGATGATGCGATTTATAGAGCGGAGAGCGTTAGTGGAGGAATGATCAACCTTAAAAAATTCAGACTTTATATGCCTCGCGTTGAATTGGATATTTCGAAAAAGACTGATTTCATGAATTTAATAGCTCAAAAAATTCCCATTCAAGTGGCTTATAAATCAAACAAATGTGAAAGACAGCTTATTCCAGCCGGTCAAACAGAATTTACCTGGTCGCTTGGAAGAGTCACTGACAAAAGCATTCCAAGATTTATCTTGTTCGGACTTCAGACAAACAGAAATTCCAGTCAAACAGTTAATCCATCACTATTTGACCATTGTGATGTTAGCAATTTTTACGTGACTGTTAATGGAATAAAGTATCCAAATTACAATTACGACTTGAATTTTGGAGAAAAGAGAGTGGTCATGGCTTATTCAGATGCGTTCTCTTTTGATGATAAATATTACGGTACAAATGAACTTGTTTGTCAATCTGGGTTAAGCTTGCTTGAATATATAAAATTATATCCGTTGTTCTTTGTGGATATCAGCAAGCAAAAAGAAAGAATGACGTCGGAAACAGCTGAATTAGTGGTAAACCTTAAATTTCGAACTTCAACTATTGCAAATACCATTATTTTTGCAGTGGTTATTTCTGACAAACTGCTTAAATTTGTTTCAGATGGAACCAACATGACTGCTGTTTATTAGTTTTTTATCTGAATAAAAACGGATAGCAAAACGGTAAAAGAATTGCGTGAATTAGGTAAAAGCCATGCGATAAAAGGTTACTCGGAAATGAAAAAGGATGAGCTTGTGAAAGCAATAAAAAACACAAGACCAGTCATTGGAGAGTATTCTAAAGAATCATGATTTTTGAATTGACTTAAAAAAAATCTTGGTATAATAAAAATGAGATATACAACATCGTATTTGAAAAATTTGTTGAATGAAAACGGCGTTAGTAAAACAGCAGAAGATTTAATAACGTTGATGATGCTTGCGGTTGAAAATAATTTGATCAGTAAAGATGAGATTTTGGAAAGAGCAAAAGAAAAAAAAGTAAAGCCTCCTCCAAAAGAAAAAAAACCTGTTGATCCAAAATGGGAATGGCTTAGTTTAGTTAAGAAAAAGCCTATCACTGTGAGAATAACCAACATTGAAACAGGTGAGGTGACTGAATACAAGTCTCTTTACAAAGCGATGGCAGGGACTGGACGTGGATGGAGATATTTAGAGCGTCGAGATGGAAAGGTGGATGATGGAATCAAGATTGAATTTTTAAATTCTGAAAAGCTTGAAAAACGTAAAAAGCAGCAAAATTGATTTTTTTAACTTTTAGCATGTTAAAAAATTGACTTAAATAAAATTCTTGGCATAAATAAAAAAAGATGGAAAGCATGCAAAAGGATGATCTTTTAAATGCTCTTGATGATAGCTTTGAGTCAACTTCTGATACGGCTAAATCAAAAAGTTTGCTTAAATTTCTAAAAAACGTAAGAAAACTTCCAAAGGAACATCGAATCATTTTCAAAGAAATGGTTGAAGTAGCACCTTTTGAAGAAGTGATCAGAATTATAAAAGAAGACATTTATCTGCGTAATAAATTCCTGATCGGAACAAATTGGAAACTAAATGCTAGCGGACGTAATAAATGTCGTATAATCACTGAAAATATTAGAGAGATTAAAAATATGTATTCACGTCTTTCTAAATAATTTTTTAATTCTTTTCACGGGAGAATTAAAAAACGGTAAAAACTTTTCGAAGAAGAAAATATGCTGAAAGTGTGCCAAGATTTAAAAAATTGAATTGACTTAAAGAAAATCTTGGTATAATAAAAATGAGTATCTATTCTTCAAAACCAGATTTAAATGCTAAAGAGCAAAAAATTGAATGCATCGAAAAAAAATTTCTTTCCATTAATAAAATGGGTGATAAAACTGATGCTAAAAAGCAAAAAAATGAAAGTGGCTTAAACAAAAATCTTTCCGTAATAAAAATGGAAAGTAAAACTGTGAAAGAATTAAAAGAAATTGCTAAAGAGCAAAAAATAAGAGGTTACTCTAAAATGAGAAAAGGAGAACTTTTAATGGCTTTGCAGCCACCTAGAGTTGTATCTGCTCCTGCTTCTTTTCGTAGACGAACGACTGAGGCAAGACCTTTGCATACTAATGAAAGGTCTACTGTGGTTAGGTTTGTTAAGCCAGCTGTAAAAGTTTCTGTTAAGCCGACAAAAGTTTCAATAAAGCCTGCAAAAGTAAGACTTGTTGTTAGTCCTGAAAGACCTGTAGTAAAACCTCCTATTGCTCCGAAACCAGCAATCATTCCACCAAGACCTATGGTAAAGCCTCCTATTGCTCCAAAACCAGCTCATTTGCAAAGGCCTATCCTTGACGAACCTGTTTTAGATTCATCGCCTGTCATGACACCTAGACCGGTTCCAGCACCAAGACCTGGTTTATTTTCAACTCTGACGAGAGTTACAAAAAGTGTGACGTCCTATGTTAAAACTAAGTTAAATGATGTTAAAGAATGGGTGGAGCCTTACGTTCCCGAAGTAGTCAAGAATCAGGTAAGCGAAGCAGTGAACAAAATCGATGAAAAGATAAAGTCTATCAAATCGCTTGTATCAAAAACAGAGTATAAACAACCTGCTGTAAAACAACCTGTGGTAAAACCAATTAAAGTAAAGTTTAAAATGACTGAACATTCAGCGGAGAGTTCTGTGAGACAATTTTCTTACACACCTTCTTCTCGATACCAAGACATTGCATCCTTTTTTAATTTGGTAAGAGAGTCTGCTATTCAAACCATGGAAGTGGAAAGAAACACCAGAGTAAGAATTATTTTAACGTGTAAAATGAAATCTGTAAGCATGATGACTGGTGAAGAAGTGACTCGGGAAGCAAGCTTTTCATCAAGATCAGAGATTGTTCTAGCAGCTACAGATGTAAGAACGCTCATAAGCGAAATGGAAGAAAAAGTCTTGGAAAGTAGTGCTAAATACAATGCTTTAGGATCTAATAGTATCCTGTCTAAGATTATAAGGATGGACATTAACTTTACTGCTTATGAACCTATCAGCGGTTCTTCCTATATGGAGCTGCCTAAAGAGCTGAAAGACAAAAAGGCGATCATCAACATGGAAAACAAGGATGATCAATGCTTTAAATGGTCAGTCACTCGAGCGTTGAATTTAAAAAATACGCATAACGAAAGAATCGATGAAGACTTGGTTCTAAAATCAGAAGAGCTGAATTGGGATGGAATAGAGTTTCCTGTTAAGCTTAATAAAATCGATAAGTTTGAGAAAAATAATCCTGACATTAGCGTGAACGTCTTTGGGTATGAAAATGAAAAACTTTACCCTTTGCGAGTATCTGATTTTACAGATCGAAAGCACTGTGTTGATTTGTTGTTTATTTCAAACGACGACACTGACCATTACTGTCTCATTAAAAGTTTGAGTCGGTTATTATCTTCACAAACATCAAAAACAAAAAGAAAACAACATTATTGCCGAAATTGTCTGCAAGGTTATGACCAGGAAGAAAAGCTCCAAAAACATCGAGAAGACTGCTATAATAACGCTCCAGTAAGAATCGAACTTCCTAAAGAAGGAGCAACTGTTGAATTTAAAAACTATAGCAAGTCTATGAGGGTTCCGTACATCGTATACGCAGACTTTGAAAGTTTCACAAAGCCTATCAGCACTTGCACCCCAAATTCGAAAGAGTCATACACCAATCAATATCAAAAGCACGTTCCAAGCTCCTTCTGCTATTACATCAAATGCTTTGACGACAGCCTTTACAAAGAAAAACCAGTTATGTACACAGCAGAAAGCGATGACGATGACGTAGCTCAAAAGTTTATAACCATGCTTGAATCAGACCTTATAAAGATTTTCGACAAGATTGATATAGTAAAAAAGAAAGTGGTAACGGATGAGGATGAAAAGAATTTTGAGACTGCAACTCTATGTCATATTTGTGAATCAGATCTTAACAGTGACAAAGTGTGGGATCACTGTCATTTAACTGGAAAGTATCGAGGAGCTGCTCATAACAAATGCAACTTGAATTATAAACTTCCAAAATTCATTCCTGTTGTCTTTCATAATTTGTCCGGTTATGACGCTCATTTGTTCATCAAGAAATTAGGTGGAAAGCTCAATTGTATACCCAACAATGAAGAAAAATATATCAGCTTCTCGAAAAAAATCAAAGTGAGAGAATTCACTGATAAGAAAGGTAAACTAAAGGAAGTAATGAAAGAGCTAAGGTTTATTGACAGCATCAGATTCTTACCCTTCGGTTTAGAAAAACTAGCTAAAAATCTAACTGACGAACAGTGCAAAAACGTAGCTGAACATTATAAAGAAAAAAAACAGTTTAATTTGATAAGGAAAAAAGGTATTTACCCTTATGACTGGGTGAACTCCATTGAGAAATTCACTGAAACGCAATTACCTCCTATTGAAGCATTCTATTCCAAGCTAAAAGATGAATCAGCAACAGTGAAAGACTATGCACATGCTCAAAACGTTTATAGCGAATTTGGATGTAAAACCTTTAAAGACTATCACGAATTATATAATATTTCAGACGTCTTGATACTTGCAGATGCATTTGAAGATTTCAGAAACACATGTCTCAGTCATTACGGTCTTGATCCTGCTTGGTATTACACATCCCCTGGTTTGGCTTGGGACGCTATGTTAAAGAAAACTAAAATTAAATTGGAATTGTTAACTGATATTAATATGCTCAACATGATACAAAAAGGTATACGTGGTGGAATTAGCATGATCTCCAATCGATATGGAACTGCTAATAACAAATACATGAACAATTCCTACAATCCTTCAAAACCATCTACATTCCTACAATATTTAGACGCTAACAATTTGTATGGATGGGCTATGTGTAAGCCTCTTCCTTTTAGAGGATTCAGATGGATGACTGAAGAGGAACTCTCCAATTGGAAATCCATACCTTGCATTCTCGAAGTCGATTTAACCTATCCTGAAAGTCTACACGATTTACACAACGACTATCCTTTAGCTCCTGAAAGATTAACTATTGGAAAAGTGGAAAAGCTGGTCCCTACTTTAAACAACAAGGAGAAATATGTCATTCATCATGAAAACCTAAAACTCTATGAACGGATGGGATTAGTTATTACAAAAATTCATCGTGGTATCACCTTTGAAGAAGAAACTTTTATGAAACAATATATTGACCTCAACACTAGATTAAGAACCGAGGCTAAAAATGAATCTGATAAAGAATTTTTTAAACTCATGAATAACTCTGTCTTTGGCAAGACCATGGAGAATATTCTAAAACGCGTTGATGTTAGGCTTGTTACCACGAGAAAAGAAGTCTTAAAATTATCTAAAAGCCCTCGATATGAACGAAACAGAATTTTTGATGAAAACCTTGCTGCGGTTCACATGAAAAGAACAATTGTCTACTACGACAAGCCTGTTTACTTGGGAATGAGCATCCTCGATTTGAGCAAAACACTCATGTTTCAACACCACTACGACTACATGAAACCTAAATACGGGGATAAGCTGAAATTACTCATGACTGATACTGACTCTCTGTTTTACGAAATAGAAACAGAAGATTTTTATCAGGACATTGCTAACGATGTACTTGAAAAATTTGACACGAGCAACTTTTCTAAAGACCATCCTGCTATTGAAAACGCTGGGTTTAAAGTAGGGTTAAATAATAAGATTATCGGTATGTTCAAAGACGAGGCTGGTGGAAAACTAATTAAAGAGTTTGTAGGACTTCGTCCTAAGCTCTACTCCTATGAGGTCTTTAATGAAAAAAAAGAAGAGAAAAAATGCAAAGGTATTCAGAAATGCGTAGTTGAAAAGAAAATCACTCATCAAGATTATAAAGACTGCTTATTAAGTGGAAATGAAAAGCTTGCAGCTATGAACGTTATCCGATCTCATCAGCATAACATTTACACCGAAGAGATCAACAAAGTCGCACTCAGCGCTAACGATGACAAAAGACACATCTTGCAAGACGAAATTCACACCTTGGCTATTGGGCATTACAAACTAAAACCGTGCTTTACATTTATGGACTATGATCAACTCTTTGGTCTAGAACACGAGGACACAAAAAAGGTAAGTCAACAAAAATGATTGCAGAAATTAAAAAATTAAAAAATTAAAAACACGACGCCATCTTGAATTCCTTAAGTATGGAAAAGTATCAATGTCCCAGAATCCGCATATTGTAGTAGTTACATGCACAACAGATTGATGAAATATTTACATATCACTAATAAACAAGAAAATAGTTAAACACAATTAACACGCAAAGTCGAAGATATCTAGAGAAGGGAAACAGATGAATTGAAATTATAATTACAAGCCCGGCACTTTACGAGACTTCATCTTTGCAAAGTCTTGAATCAATTGGTTAAAGTCAATCTCTCTGAGAATATCATACTCAGTGCTCATCAAAGTTAGAAAACTAAACTTTTCGGTCTCATATAATATTTTATTTAGATAAATATATTACTTTTGTTATACAGTTTATCATGGTATGTGCCAAAAAAATTTGTATGGTAAGTATATAATTTTAGGTGCTCTTACTTTACTATAATTACATTACTTTATTGTCATTGATACGTACTTTAACTCCACGAACCACAAAAAACATGCATAAAAATTCTATGACGATTTTATGTGGAGGCCCCTAATTGTGGAGGCCCCTGGGCAAATGTCCACAATGCCCACCCCTAAATCCGGCCCTGAGTCCTGACTTCATTTCATCAATATTTCCTTAGCAACAGTAAAAAACATCATCACCTTTAAAATATATTGGATTTAAACAGTATAGTTAGAAAAAAGCCAATGACAAATAGTAAAGTTGTTTTTGGTCTTACTACAAGCAGAAGATTTAGAATTTCAAAATAAATAACGTGTAAAATATTGAAGACACTTTTTTTTTATCAGTAGTATTTGCTTTTTATTGCAGCATCAGCGAAAAGAAAGTTAAAGATGGCACTTGAATTATGTAAAGACAGGGTCTATCACCGGAGAAATAAACTTTCTTTTGTTCATCAAGTTTGTAAACTAAACACCACAGTGGAAAAAATAGCAGAGAACCTATTAACACTAAACTAAAGCACAATAGGAGTTTTGAAATGTTTTGCACAAAATATTCCATCTGTTTCTATACACATAAAAACTTTTATAGGACATATTAAATACGGTATATAATTTCATGATTCGGTAAAGCAGTTTTATTTTACTGAACCTTGAAAAAAAGTGCCAAGGATGAAGTAATGGAAGATATGCTTTCAGCTCATAATCAAATTATAGCAGTCTCTACTTCTCTGATAAACACCAATATTGTAAAGAAACCTAATTTTTAACATATTCAAACTATGATATGTTAAACATTAGGTTTTATTACAATATTGGTGTTTATCAGAGAAATAGAAACCCAGAAGTAGAAACCAAATTTACAAATGTTATAATGTTAAATTTTACAGACCATTTTTTGTTGCCCTTGACTTTCTTTTTAACGAGTCATTGCCGCAAAAAAAATACAGTGGGAATAATTCGTATCAAAAAACGACTTCTAGTAATTTGAAAGGTCCTACCATCTTTTTATCTAGGGGAAATTATTTTATAAGAATATAGCTTGACCAGTCACAGTTTTTATATAATTAAACCCTCATCAGCTGGTTTTAGTTAAACTTTATTCAGTTGAGTTAAAAACTGAGCTTAGGTATATTTTGTTCTAAGCAGACTTCCAACAGAAAAATAGTTCTTAATAAAACACTGAACAAAAAATTATGGTTTTTCATTTCGGAATCGATTGTTTGTTTTGGAATTTGCATTTTGTTTGAGATATCCGTTTAATAGCAAAATTGTCGCTCAATTTTTAACAATTAACTAGCCCTAATGCCGGTCAAGTATTAAAGACTATTGCTAACATGTTAAAAAATTTAGAATGTTAAAAAAATGAACTTTTCCGGATAAAGTGAGATAAAAACAAACTTTAACCAAAGTTGTTCTTGAATATATAGTTTGGCGCCCCGGAAAAAGAACAAGATAAGACAACAACAGTAAATACTTAAGTAGGAAAAAAGATGGCGTCTTAGAGAACATTCGACCGAATTCGACGAGAACATTCGACCGAATAATCGAAACAAAAAGAGATGGGATATGTGACAATAAAAATGTTATATTCAATAATTTAAGTTTACCTTTTGTAATTCCAAAAATTATCAACAAAAGTTATAAAAATTAGATTCGATCAATTATTTGCATTTTCATAATGATCTATTTACAATCAATAGCGCACCCAGAAAAAATATATCATCTTTGTTAAAAGTTCCGGTATTTTTTTTGGTAATATTTATTTGATACCTAATTAATATAGGAATTAAAGACGCAGAAACTGTCATGATAAAAATAAATATAATAAATGTTATTACTAATAAATATCGATAAAAATCCTTCAAGAAAAGATTAATTCAAGTGCATTTGAAAAATCATCTACAAATACCATGAAATGGAGCCGATGCACAGTTGAAAAACGTTTAATTTAGCATGAAAAAAGTCAAATTTTGACTTGCTAAATATCTATAATATTTGTTGAAGAAAACCCATAGCTTATTTTAAGTTTTTTCTTCTTTTGGACACTTTTACGAGCTATTAAACTAAATTTCGTTAATAAACTGTTTTTGGAATTAATCATTTACTTTCGAAATAATTTTTTAATTTATATTTTGTGATTGTTTTGTGGCATATTAAAATCTTTAAAGGAATGCTTAAATTTTTGACTATTTTTTTCGGAGCACAACACGTGTAAAATATCTCGCGTAAAAAAACCATGGAGAACCTATTTCAGGTCTTACTCGTGTCCTCAGATCATAGAATTAATTTTATTAAAATTAATTAAAATTAATTTTCATTTGCAACTTTTCACACTTACTTTGTATTTCTTGATCATTTAAGTCACAGAACAGCCATAATACATTTAATAAAGAATCTATTTCTTTTGCTGCATTAAATCTTCTTGCCATAATACCAATGATGCTAACCATGAAAAGATTGAAAATATTAATTCTATATTCTTTTTAACTCTTGTGCTCTTTTTTTCCTTTTAGTATATTTTTTTCCTAAAAATTCTGTGTTTATCTGTAGCGATGTGCTCAACAGTCTACATTAAAAATAGTATCCCAATTATCTCTTATTGTAAATGCGATCTTATGCACCTTTATATGATCCACTCATGTTGGATCCGTTATCATATCCTTGTGCGTGACAGTCACTTATAGGAATATTATACCTTTGTAGCGTTTCAAGAATTAAGTTAGCAATATCTTTTCCAGTCTTCTTATTGCAGTCAACAAATGCAAGAAATCCTTCCATAATTTCGAATCTGTTGGAATTAATTGTAGCGTACCGTAAAATGAATGTTCCCTACGTTTAAAAAAAAAAGAAATAGAAAATTTCCATTGTTCGAATCTCCAATCAAATGAGTAACAACCCTAAAGGCCAATCCACTCTCAGCAAGAAATAAAATTATATCTAATAATCGTTTTAATAAATCTTTCCATTTCTGTGTCTCACTCGGTATTTGTTTTTCTATAAGGCAATTTTGGTATATTTATTAATATTATTTTCTAAACTTCGCCACTGGATATAACAAGATTAATGATTGCTAGATTTTTCATGATCAGGTGTTCTATCATATAATTTTTTGTACCCTCTATAAGTCTGCCGACCATATTCTGTAGCAAAAATTGATTTTTGCTCACGAAATTCATAAAATAAACGACAAGGAAAACATAACAGAGCATTTTTAGATTTGCTTCAAACTAATCAATCACGAGGAACTATTTCTTTATTTAAACGAAAGCTTTTTAAATACGCAGGAAACTGACTACTGTGTTTATCTACAGGAAATATTGTTGGGTATGGCTCTGGACCTCTTAGAATGGCATCATCTACGTCCTTTGGCGTTACATTTAATTTTACCACTCCAATATCGATGTTGGCACAGCCGGTATACAAAGAAAGTACCGAAATATCAAATTGCACTTGCCAAAAATAAAATTGCATTAAACTGAATATTTGTTAATTATTCATACTTTTTTAACTCAAAAAATTTTCTAAATTTTATTATAAAAAATATTTTAAAAATACCAAATTATTGAATTTTATAACCTTCAGCAAAAATATCAAAATTTAAAGAACTAAAAGGCAAAATTTTTATCTAAAAATTTTCAAATAGGTAAAAGAATAAATTCATTTCATTACAAAATATGAATTTGAGAAATTTATGAACTTTCTGCCTGACATACCGGCCTTCTTGGAATGAAAAGCCCCTATATTAGTTTCTTGATATGAGAATTTGGCAGTTTTTATTAGCTGCATTAGTTGCGCTTACCCTTGAACATTATTTAGAACATTTTAAAATCTCCTAGACCTATACAGTATTGGCCATTAATAACAATCCACCATGATTTTTTTGATATCATTTGACTTTGATTGATAATAAATCAATGATTGTTTGACTCATTTCAAATATAAAAAGTGTAAATTGATGAATATCATATTTTCTTTAAAATAAATATAGGTATTCACAAAAGTATCAATCGATGCGCTAATTATCTGGGTTTTTTTAACACTTACCTCACAATCTAAAAGAATTATAATGGCCAAAATTAACGATCCACTCTATTATTGCAAAATTCTTTCAAAATTGCGTTTGTCTTTGAGTAAAACTTTGAACTTATTTGCGAACTTAATAATTACTGTTAGAGAATTTTTTTAAAATTGTTATAAATATTTGAAAAGTTTGTGTAAAATGAAATATAAAAATTAGTATCTAACTAACTACAACATTTCAGCAATAAAAAAAATCAAAATGACTGGAAAAACTATTGATAATATGAAAAAATGTAAAATCATAGCTATGAATGAACAAAACATCTCAATGAGAAAAATTGCGAAACATTTAAACACAACACATGCAACTGTTAGCAGAATTATCAACCGATATCATGAATACAATACAATTGAAAATCTTCCGCGTCCTGGAAGACCCAGCATTTCAAATGAAAGAAATGAATCTTCATTTATTCGCATAGTGAAAAAAAAAAAGAAAGTTATCATCTACTGATCTCAGTCGAAAATGGCTGGAAGCTTCTGGTGTTGTTGCTAGTGCTCAAACAATTAGAAGAGTACTACAAAATCATAATTACATGTGGCGAGCTGCTTGCAAAAAACCACGTCTATTAAAAAAACATCAGAAAGCAAATGAAAAACTGGTGCTTAGCTCATAAAATTTGGTCTAAGAGCATGTGGCACAATGTTCTTTTTAGCGATGAAATGAACATTGAGGTTGATTCAAGAAAAAACCGATTAATGCTGAGAAGAATGCCACATGAAAAAATGCGCCCAGATTGTTCTATGTATAGAACAAAACAAGGTAGTGGCAGTATAGGCATCTGGGCCTGCATGAATTAGGAAGGTGTCGGTTGCTTCAAACTACTTGATGGAAGGCTTGATTCTCAAAGATATTTAGACATATTAGATAATTATTTGATGCCTTCTGTTGACATTTTCCGAAAAGACACGGGAATTATCTTCCAACAAGATAATGCTCCATGTCATACTGCTAAGATTTGCAAGCAATGGTTTGAAGAAAATAACATTAAAGTCATGTCTTGGCCAGCTAATAGTTCAGATCTCAATTGCATAGAGAATTTGTGGTCTTGGTTAAACCACAATCTTGGTAAAATTGAAATAAAAGATCTGGACCAGCTGAAAGAAGAAGTAACAAGATTACTAAAAAATGTTCCAAAAGATATTACTCAGAATTTAGTGAATTTCATGCCGAAACGGCTCAATGAATGCTTAAAAGCTAAAGGATTGTCAACAAAATATTAATTTTTTATTTTTTTATTTTTTGTGTTTTTTAATTTATTTTTGTTTTTATGATTAGTTAATTTTGTTGATGTAGTTTGTTTATTTTGGCCACATTTTTTTTTTGATACATATGAACACTTGCTTTCATTTCAATATTTCAGTTTTTAATTCTTTTATTTATTATTTATAATAAATTTATATGGTAATTATTTGATTTATTTGAATAAAAAAAAGTTAAAGAAAAAATCTCTTTTAATTTTTAAAATATTTAATTTCAAACTTATATCCATACTACAATAACATGGTGGATTGTTATAAATGGCCAATACTGTATATTAAAAAACAAAAAAAAAAACAAAATTAAAGAGGTAAAAAAATTATTCTCGATACTTCAAATTAAGATATGAAAGCTATTGTTTAAGAAGTTTGAAAAGCAGAGTTACGAAACTGCCAAAAAGTATAGAAGCGAAGCCGTCAATCACTTAGAGATATACTTATATCTCCTATTGTGCAATGCCAACCAAAAAAAGGAACAAGCTAAAATTGATCAATACAAAACTGTTATAGGATGAAATTATTCACTCGTTCATTTTAACTAATTATGGCGACTTCCATTTCAAAAAGATCAGAAAAGAAATCAGGCTTTTTTGGTGGATTTTTTGGAGCAAATAGGAGAGCCGGTAAAAGTAAGAATGAAAGTTATAGCCATAACTACATAACACACCAAAATTGATAAAGTTATAAAAGTTTAAAGATTTCAAATTATTGAAGCTTACACTGGTTAACTATAACAATATTAAAGGTGCAATCATATACAAGTTTTAAAAAGGTTACTTCGATTAGTTGCCATTAAAGTAAATTTACATTAGGCATGATATGAATTTGAGTTTATTAACTAACAATTAAAATTAGCTAATAAATGTGAATTGTAGTAAATGTATTACTATTAAAATTAGTAAAAATCAAACGGTCAGAACTAGAAAAAATGAATGGCAACAAGTAGAATCATTTGTTTTGTTTTTTTACACTCATACAATTCAACTGTCCATTTATACATTTTTTAAAAATCTATTTCAAAATAAAAGATTGTAAACTAGGATAAAAGGATATATATATATATATATATATATATATATATATATATATATATATATATATATATATATATATATATATATATATATATATATATATATATATATAAACACATACACACACGCACAAACTATTAAAAGGGTCAATAATTTCTTTAAAATACTGATAAAACTAACTAGAAAATGAACATTACTAAATATCAAATATCTGCAGATAATTTACGTAAATATAATTTACAACCAGATCAGTGTTAAACTATTTGAATATTGTCTCAGTAGAAAGATATTCTAAAGAGCATTTCCAAATTTTTTACAAATAAAACATACAAAAAACTTTTCTTTTGTAGAAAGCAAATATGTAAGGAAACATGGACAGAGGTTAAGATTTTTTCTTTACTATTTGAAACTAGTTGCCAGGTTAAAAATTGTTTTACAAATGATTACCTTTAAAAGCATGATATTCTATAATAACTAAAGCTTAGTAGCTTTTTTCTGAAAGTTCATTTTTTAAAAGCTCAGTTTTCTATTTTGTTTTATTATAACATAAGAAAAGTTGGAGATATTGTTATAAATATGTAAGAGTTTTGTCCAAATGAATTTTAAATGTTATAAATATAGAAGAATTGTGTTTAAATTAAATTCTGATTTATTTCATTCATTAAGCACTCTTTTTCTACCAAAATCTGCAAACCTTTTTTTTTCCTGCCTGAAAAAAAAAAAAAAAAAAAAGATTATAATATGTGTCAATAATATTTACTAAATATTAAATTTTTCTTTCAGGTTCATTACCAAATTATGATTATGTTAAAGGAGTTGAAACTATCGAATATAGACGTAAGTCTACAGATGATGTCAATAAACCAGTTTTAGAAAAGCAGTCTTATCAACCTTATAGGGCACAATATTTCAAAGGACATAGATTTGAGTTGTATCATAAACCAACATGGTGTGATGTTTGTCAAGAGTTTATGTGGTTCTTATATAGTCAGTCGGCAAGATGCATTTGTAAGATCTCTACACTAATTATATTATTTTTACTTATTTGTATGTGTTATTTTTATAAAAGCCAAAGTTTCATTACAATGTAGAAAAATTTAAGAGGTCGATGAAGTTCATGTTTTGCTTTATTGTTATTTGGTTAAAGATATTATGGATACTCTGTAGTTACTTAGTTATATAATTTTCTTTCTACCAGTCTGCCATTATACTTGTCACATAAAATGTGTAAGTTCTGTATCCTTGGAATGTCCTAAAGCACCATCAGCTGAAAAATCATTTGATGAGATTACAAAAGAAATTCAGGAAATTTTAGTAAGTTACTTATTATTTTTATCTCTAATTTATTTTTTAATATTACTTTACTAATATTGCATATTTTAGTATAAATTACTATAGATTAGTAATGTTCAATGTGTCTCTGGTAAAAAAAGTAAAACATCTCTTAATGCAACATAATACTATCTCATTAAACTGTATAACAACATCTGATAAAACTATATGTTAGCAAATATCACATATCTATGAAAAGTTTGCAATATTGTGATAAATTCCATTTGTAATAAATAACCTTCAAGTTCATCAATCATATTGGTATTTTATTACACACTACAACTTTCTTTCATAATCATTTTGCAGTCTGCTTGTTTTACAATATATTAATGTTTTGATTTTTTCCAAGTTTTTTTGTTTTTGTTGCATTTTTTTTTTCTTGCGTAATGTGAACCATAAATTATAATCATAAATTATTGCTATTGCTTAATAGCATAACTAGCATATTGAGATGAACTTTGAATTGGTTTTTGCATAATTAATGTTTTGCTTTGTTGTTTTTTGTATCATATTGAGAGGAATGAGAATTTATTTTGAAGCTAAAAATGAAGTAACTGATATGGATTGCTTTTAAGAAAATGGCAAGCCATGAAATTCAAGTTAAGTTTTTCAAAAAACCAAGTGAGATTGAAGAATCATGTTTAGTCTCTATTGAAATGTATGACAAAAAAAACGAAAAAATTTTGATGTCAAATCTTACTGAAGACTGCCTTCCTGAAGAAAACTTAAATGATTCATTTATTGATCTTGTTGAATTTTCGGTAAAATTGTCAAATATCGATAATTAAGATATTTGTATTTTTAAAAAAAATTTCTTTATAAGTTATCGAACTTGTTGAATTTTTGGTAAAGTTGTCAAATATAGCTAATTAAGACATTTGTGGTTTTAAAGAAAATTTCTTTAAAATTTTTAAAACCACTTGAAATAAAATTTTAGGCTTTAAAAAATCTGAAACATTATGAACTAACTTACATAGTAGAATTATAAATAATTACAATAGCTAATTGTCTCATTAATGAATTAACATTAGCAATCAGCAAGGGATTTAGTGCATACAGATTAGGATTGTATTAGATTTAAATTTGAAACATGATTTAAATAAAATAAAATAAAAATGATATCGTTGTTTTTTATTTTATTTTATTCAAATTGTGTTTATTATTTTATTTAGAATTTCAAAGAAGTCTCTGATCAAGTATCAGTTCAAAACAATAATTTACCAAGTTTTGTTGCCTCTATAAGTCATCTTAGAAAACTTATTGAAGAATTTAATTCAGAATCACCTGTCATAATGACATTAGTAAGTTTTTTTTTTTTTATGGCTATATTGTTATCAATAATACTTATTTTTGCTTTATCATTTACTTTACTTATCCCTGGTTTTAAATTCAATATCTGATTGTTTAATTTTTAGCATAATGATGGGACTTTTGATGGCTTCATTCGTGTTCATATGAGCCTTAACAGGCCTGTTAATGTTTCTACTGATGTTTCCAATTTAACATTAAGAAATGCTGTGGCTGCTAAACGATTATCAGATTCTCGAAGACCTCTTTCAGAAATTTTCAAAACAGAAAGTTCTGATCATGATTCAGGAATCAGTTCAGAGTCTAATAGTTCTACTTTTTCATCAAATGAATCAGCAGTTCAGCTAAGAAAGAGCATTGTAATTTCAAATAACTTTAAACGACTTTTTTTTTTCACAATGATTGTTTGAAGAACTTTTTGTATTACTATTTTACTTCAGTTTATTTGGTTTTATTTTTTTATTTTTATAGAAACCTGCTCGCAGATTAAGTTTTTATATGCCAAGGGGAACATACAAACCTTTGCATGTGACTAGCACCACAACTGCACTCGAAGTATACTATTTTATATCATTTAAAAACTCGTTCTGTTAAATTAAGCTATACACTAAAGATGTCATTTATTAATCATGTCATTATTAGTGAAGAGTTCAATTTATTAAGAGATTTCTTTTTTTTTATGAAAAAAATTATTTTTATATTTCTTCAATTTAAGGTGATAGAAGCTCTTTTAACTAAATATAATGTCACTGATAATCCAAAGAAATTTGCGCTTTATGAAAAGCATGTTCCTACAGGAGAGAAAAACAGTAAAGAAGGTATTTTTTATTGTAAATTTTTTTATTAATCTTTTTTAACCAAAAGAAGAATTTTTTGACTCGTTTTTTTGGTGATATTTAATTTTTATTTAAAAAAAATTCAGTAGTATAAAATGTTCTATTTTGCAATTAGTAACTTTTAGACGATTAAGAGGTGATGAGAATCCTTTACTGTTGCGTTTACTTTGGGGAGCATTAAATACAACGAATTCTTTTGTTCTCAAAGAAGATGATGAGGGCCCCATTCAGGTTTGTTAACTCAGCTTTATACTTTGTTTTAAAAATTTGCACCTAAATCTATTGCTTTTATAGTAACTCTGCATTTTAGTGGACAAATTTTGAGCTGCCAGAGTTGGCAAACTTTATCGAGATTTTGCAAATTGAGGAAGAAGCTTTGTTGGCTCAGGTAGTCATGTCTTATGAATTTTCAAAAAGTATTAAGAAATATTTTTTGTAAATAATCAATCAAACATTAAATTTATTAAATTCTATGGGGCTTTTGTTTTTGCTTTTTTTTTTCCTGGAGTGAATATTTCAATTTTTTTTAATAGATTTATCAGAAGTATGAGTTGTATAGGCAATCACTACAAAAAGCAATTGACCTTAAAAATCGAATTAAGTGATCTACAAAAAAAAAAGAGCGTACGACACAAAATATTTTGAAAGTGCTTGCAAAGGTTTTTGAACATTAAATATATGAATTCTTATTAAACCATTTGGTAGAATGATTTCAGCCTATTGGTAGAATGTGGTTTGAAACATTCGGTGGAGTGTAGTTTGGTAATTTATTGGGTTTTTAACCCATGATTGTATAATTTTGCATGATTGCATAATTTTGCATGATTGCATAATTTTGCATGATTGCATAATTTTCATTATTTATAAAACTATTTTTTTAAGTTTTGTTACAATTGTTAATGAGTTTGTAAATAATTTTTGTATTCTTAAATTGGATTTAAATACATGCAATTTGATCTTAAATTCGTTTACATAAAGAAGCTGAAAGTGTAAAGATTTTTATGATAAAATCTTGAAGAAAAATTTTATTTTTATAATATTGGAATAAGAAAAAAATCTTCATCAAAAATAGCAATAATAAAGTGAAAATTTTTCACTTGAAGAAACAATTTCTAATTGATCAATTATTTTAGAATAATGGGTTCATATCAAGTCTAGAAAACCTGGAAAATTTCTAATTATTGATCTAAGAATTTTTTGTAAAGTTAAAGTTTTATAGTTAAGATAAAAACAACAGGTAAACTGCTTATTTTAAAAGTGACGCTAAAATCAAAAAAAATATTTACCTTTTATTTTCTTATTTTTAACTTTGTAATATAATTTTTCCGACTAAAAGTTCATATTTAAAAAGATCATCTTTTTGAGTTGTTTCACGGCTATAAATGTGGGTTAGGGAAAATTTGCCATTAATGCGTTACAGCTGGAATGGCAAGTCAAGGAACGAACCCTAATTATATGCTTATATCTCTAGTACATTCCCAATAGTATTTTTCTTAAAGCACATTTTTAAGATCATTTTATGCGAATTCTTTGGTTTTGACTTTGCAACGTGGGTTATAAAATTACAATCCAAAAAAATTGGTATTTTGCAACGTGGGTTATAAAACCAACACTTATGACACTTACAATCAATTTTTTTTTTTTAAGTATAAACTAGTCTTTCGTTTCTTTTTTATAGTAGTAACTCCTTTTTTATTTTTGAATTTTTTAATCAATATCAGGATGCTACAATTTTCATTACTTTCTTGAAGTTTGTTTATTGTTGTCTTAAGGTCACGCTGTAGGCTCTATGGGTTTCTAAAAAATCAGATATTCTCAAGGAATGGCTAAGTAAGTTAAGTTCAGTTGTTTCTGAGTTTAATCTCAAAAAGACAAAAATTTTAAATATTTATAATAAAATTGTAGTTAATAGAGCTGAAGCAGATGATAGAAATGAAGCATATTACAGCAAAAACAATGCAACAAGAGCACAAGACAAAAATAACAGCAATAGTAATAACTATCAGTTAAAAAATCACAGCAAGAATGTAATATTAAGTAAAAGATAATATCGGTCAAGCGCAACTGATATTTAAAATTCATGCTTGCAGCATGGTTTGATTGAAGCAAACGAATCAAACGTGTCAACAAAACAAAGCAGCCGATTCAAGCAGCGCACTACTTCTTGCTTTAAAATGCAAAAAATGATTAAGTTACTATACATTTATTGCATTTTTTTGCCTGTGGTCCAAGGAAGTAAAATCAAAGTTAACAGCAGTGGTGAAGACAACGAAGATGGTAAAATTTTCTACTCATTCGGTCAAAAAATGAGAATGATTTTAAAAACATTTTATTTATAACCAACAATTATGACATTTACAATCGATTTTTTTTTTAAGTATAAACTAGTCTTTCGTTTCTTTTTGATAGTAGTAACTCCGCAGCACTTTGAGTCAAGACCAGATGTGAAGAAAAACGCTGGTAAGAATCTTAGCTCATCTCTAAAAGAGCCACGTAAGAATATTTGCGCAAGAGTAAAGAGCATTACGTTCTTTAAAACTCTACTGTTTGACCACTGTTTAAAATTTAGTAAATTTGTATATAGTATCATCTGCTAATGCTTTACTGGCACGCTCAGCACCACGCCCAAAAAACTGCCAATACTGTAAAGTGGAGGGAGACATTTGGGTTTACGATAGTAATGCTGCACGCAATATGAAAGAAAGAGCCCTGAGATTTGGAAAAAGATATCATATTTATAAACCTATCGAAAGGAGGTCAAATAATATAACTAAACGCATTGAAGAAGCCGAAAAAATGATTTGGAACACCCCAGTAGTTCCTTACATTTTTCATAAAAGCGCAGGTATGTATTAGTAACATCGAAAAAGTTCATGACTTTCTATAACTCTATTTTTATCTTCATTTTTTTGAGTAATTTTTATTAACTTTTGTTTTTTATTTTAAAATAACAAAAAAATTGGAGTAGCAAACTTTATGAATATTCAACGTTTTATCATATTTCAAACTTGTCTCTTGTTACAGGGAGCAAAGTGATCAGCGCTGTTAAGCAAGCTATGGAAGACTTTCAAACCTGGACATGTGTGAGATTCGTAAAACGAACAAATGAACCCAATTACATTAATATCACTTCACAGAATAACGGGTGAATTTAACACTTAATCAAATTTCAATTATTTTTCTAAACCATTAGCTCCAAATACGTTGGCAATGTTATCAACCAAATAATGTTTTTGCGAAGCTAAACCAACGTTTATTGGAGGGTAAAGAAGTTAAGCACATTAAGATACGCTTCACACTTCCAACATAAGAGCTACCATTTTGTTCATAATGAGATTTTTCTATAGTACTACCGAACCCTTTTATATGTTTATTGTAGATTTTATTTTCATGATTATGATTCTTACGAATATTTGTTCAGAGGATATATAAACTTCAGCTACCAATGTTTATTTAAAAAAAAAAAAGTTTGTGTATTTAGATGTTGGTCTGAATTAGCAAGAGTTGGCGGAGAACAAGAAATTAGTCTCGGTGATCTGTGCAACACCAAAGGTAAAAAAAAATCACCAACATTAAAAAGTAGAACACAATAATAGCGATTACACCATTTAAAAACAAACTCGAATAAAAGGAAACATTTTCGTTTGAAATAAGTAATATTAAATTAAAATTGCAATATTTGGTTTTGTAAATAAAACATGATTCCAACTTTAGGTTCAGCGTTGCATGAACTTATGCATACCCTGGGCTTTCTTCACGAACATACAAGAATGATCAGAGACAAAGCCATCAAAATAATGGTCGAAAACATTAAATCAAGTAATTTTCGTGACCATCATTTTTCTGAAGTCTATTATCATTATTTATTATCATTATTATTACTATTATTATTTTTATCTATTATTATTATTGTTATTTTTATTATTATTATCATTATTATTATTATTATTATTATTATTATTATTATTATTATTATTATTATTATTATTATTATTATTATTATTACTATCATTATTATTATTATTATTATTATTATTATTATTATTATTATTATTATTATTATTATTATTATTATTATTATTACTATTATTATTATTACTATCATTATTATTATTATTACTATTACTATTATTTGCAGGAAAACTTGAGAACTTCGATAAATATCCGCATTACCTTACCGATAAATACAACTTGCCGTAAGTTTCTTTTCTTCTAAAAAGCATTTTGATTTTTAAGAATTTTGTTTGAAGACTAGGAGAAGACTAGAGAAAAGTTTAAGTGAAATAGAAAAGACTGGAGAGAGCAATAAAAGGATTGCATTCTTACTTAACTTTATTTAAAAAAAAAGTTTCTTAGTAAACAAAAAGTGTTTTTATATATTTTATTTTTTTTCTAGTTATGATTACGATAGCATCATGAACTTTCTTCCCACAGCTTTCTCTTTGAATGGGAAACCTACAATCGTACCCAAAAATCCAATGATTAAAATGGGTAGGATGGGACAAAGAATAAAGCTTAGCGATCAAGATATAAAATTGGTCAATTTAGTATACAAAGTAAGTCCAATATAACTTATTAATACAAGATTATGCAAGCGTGTACATAGCTTTCACTCTTTTTTATTATTTCTTAGTGCAAAAGTGAGAATCGAGTTGCTTTATCCGAATCCAGAGAAATATCACCTGTTGATGATTCCAATGAAGTTTTGAATATTGTTGATTCTTCTAAAATGGTACAGCATCCTGTAAATCATGGTGTGCACCATCCTGTCAATCATGGTGTGCAGAAAGTGACACAAAATCTTCCTGGGCTCACTGAACAGCTCGATGATACAATCGGAAAAAATGAGCAGTTCGACTTGCTTCAAGAGACAGTTCACTCGGTAGCTAAGCCTCAATCTCAGCTATCTGAGTCTGTAGCTGAATTAAATGTAGCAGAGCAGAAGATTAAAGATTCCTATGAAGCTCTCAACGATCAAAAGTCCATCAGACCTAATCCACCTCATAAAGCCGTTTTAAAGCTGCACACTCCAAAAGGCAAGGAAATTAGCAATAACCATACGAAGAAACACAGGTTTATGATCGGAACCTAGTAAGCACAAATCAGATTTCAAAGACACTGATGCCCTATTTAACTAACTACAAACAAGTGATTTCAGCTCAAAAAGTGTTGCAGTGACCCAATATTTTAGGAGCTTTAAGACAAATAGAAAATAGAAATCATATCAATAAGAACACATCAAAAATCCTCAAACTTCGCCATAACAAGTTTTTTTTACTATAACAATTGCAAAAAACGTCGACAAATTTGAGTTACGTTATAGAAACGCAAATTAAAAAAAAAAATTCAATTATTCATGTTTTTAATTTTGCCTGTGTCTAAGTTTCATCGGAAAAAAAATATTTTTCAAAAGAAGAAATCTTTTAGCTGCATTTCTGCAAAGTGATAAATAGTATGCCATATCAGAAACTGATTTAGAGGAACCTATGTTTAAGATTATAAACTAAGCCGTGTTTTATTATTTGTCTATTTTTTTTTTATGATTCTTTGTCTTTTAAATATTTTAAAATTCGATTGAAAACAAGTTATGGCTGCTGAGTTTTGTTATATTTTGATCTTTACAATATTCTGAATTTTACAATATTTTTTTCGCTTTTAACTATATTTTTTTTATTGGTCATAAATTCGTTATTTTTCCATTTATTTGTTTTACAGGGCTACCACTTCCACCTCCAAAACGAAGATTTGACTCATATATTTATCTACTCGGCTAGCTTTCAAATAACGTTTCTCTTCAATGAGAAATAATTTTAATAATTTTAATATTTCTGTAAAATATTTTATTAATAGTTAATCTAAAATTTATAAAAAAGGAATGTTTAACTGACTATGTGTTAATTGTTTATTAACGAAATAAACTGCGATGATGCGCAAACAAACAAATGACAAATGTTTTTATTCATCTCATAAATATTCAATTTCAGACATTTTTATATTTCTAAGGTTACTTTAAAACTTACAGAGAAGCCATTTTTGCTTTAGTAGCGATTCCACGGCGCAACGAAAAATATTTGACGTCAAACAAAAAAACATAATTTTCATGAACGTTACTCTCTTATATCTTGTTTTATGGTAAAGCAAACACTTTGAGGCTTTTTGTATCAATTAGTTTTCCTCAACATCTTTCCAACCATATACAGAAAGTAGTCTTCTTTGTATGCCATCACTTATATATTATTCATGTCTTAAGACCACTATTGATTAAAAAAAAAAACTTTTTGCGGGAACGTTTTTTCAAACTTAGGTTTTTAAGGTAAGGATTTCTAAGTGGAAGAATACTTCCAATTTATATAAAACTTTCCATATAGATTGTAAAAGGGACGAGGAATCAAGTGGAATGTGGACCTTTTTAATATTTATACATAACTGTTTAGTTCTCAGCGTTTAAAAACTTTAAGAATGGTTTTTTATAGAAAAAAAACTTTTTGTTTTAAAGGTCCATGTGGAAAAGCAAGTATAGTCTTTCCTCTATTTATAAAAAGTATTTATTAATGTATTTTTTTATGGAGAAATGCTACTTAGGCTTTGTATATAGAAATTATGTATGTTACGCTTTTTTTCCTTCGCAAATTTTATGACGTTTTTTATTTTTATTTTTGCGTTTGTTTTGGTATATTAAATTTTGGTGAATTCGTAATGCAGTAACGTCTTATAATGTTTTCTTTTCTCTTTCTAAAACTTAATTAGAAACTTAAAAAAAGTAGCTAAATAGGAAAGTTCATTTTTAGGAAAATATAACATAACTGCTTTAAATGGCATAAAAATTTTATTCTCCAAATAAGTGAAAACCCTTCAGCCTGTAAAATAGATGATTCTGAACAATCCTGACAGATTAAAAAAAAAAAAAGGTGATGGCATTTTCTTATAGTTGTTGGATCACTGTAGAAAACTTCAAGTCAAATGCAATAACGGTTCAAAAGATATTCAAATGTCAATATGACCCAAAAATACTCTCTTTTTTAGTGCCATAACACAGCCAATTTTCTATACTTAATGTCCATACCTTCTGTGAAAAAATCATCAAATTTTTTTTCAATACAAAAAAGTCAATAACTTTAGATTCGCTTAACTTCTAAAGCTGAATGACCCCTCATTTTTTAAGATTTCTCAAGCTTTATGCAATAATATTAATCATTTATGAAAATATAACTTAAAAAAAATTCCTCTGAAATGGCCTAGGCAAACTTTTATTACCTTTCAGCCTCGCTTGTGAGGAAGGGAAAGATCTCTTTTATTACCTTTCAGCCTCGTTTGTGAGGAAGGGAAAGGAAAGAAAGTATAAACAAGTTTTAATTTTCACTTGATTCAAACAAACGTCATCATAAAAACAAATATCATCATAAAAAATCACAAGCGAAAACTACTCATCGTAAGCAACTAGATGTTCAATGATATTTACGTCGAGAAAATGGTTATAGTTCAATTTGTAAGGCTTGCAACAATTCTGAAGCTATTTAATAATTTTTACTAACGTCGAGATCAGAGACAAACGTTAATCAAAAGATAACTGAAAAATATTTTTCAGAGAACATTCATTCAAAAGTAGAAATTAAACACACAAAGAAAAAAGGGAAAATTTGGAATAGAGAGAGAAGAAGTTAATTTTCGGAAACAAATTTAGGAGAGAAGGAGAAGGTCAGAAGAAAACAGATTTCGGAGTCAAGTTTTAAGAGAGGAAAAGAAGATTTTAAAGATGTTTTTAAAATAGTTCCAACTTAAGTCAACTTTTTGGACATAAGTTCCAAAGGTGTTAGGAGAAGGATTTTGAACAAGGTTTGTCTGATTATTGCTATTTACATTCGTAAATTATTGTTAGATTATGTTTGACATTTGAAGGGCAAGAGACGAGCAAATAAAAAAAAAGCTTCTATTATTTTTTTTTTTTCTGTGGAAAAAAAATCATTCATTATTAACTTTCAAAAACTATTTTCTTCCGCGCGAACAAAAACATTTTCAGTTTTGCCACTGTAGATTTTTTGCCGACTTTTGCCGTTTTACAATTTTCGTAAAATTTCCTTATTCAAACACTGATCTTGACAAAAGCAATTCACATTTAAACATCAGTAAATTTATACGTACACAGAAGACAAAAATCTCAAATAAAAACCTTTCAAAGCCACAACAAAAAAAAATAATAAAAAAATAAAAAAAACTTTCAAAGACACACAACCGTCTTTTCAAAAACTAACAACCGTCGAAAGTTACTTCAACTCCAATCTTTTATTTCTTAAATTTTAGTATACATATGTAAAAAAAAAATCTATAAATAAAAAAAAAATTGCAAATAAATATCACTTTAAGAGAAATTTACACAATTATAAAAATCTATAAATAAAATATATAAATACAGGTGGTCACACACCCATTGAATAACATTACGAAAAAAAAATACAAAAGGTTTTACCTTAAAACAATTGTATAAATATACAGGGGGTAAAGCCACAAAAAAATTTAAAAGAACTACCGAAAATTTAAGTGCCCAGGGCCGCCAATTCAACAAACGTTATTTCTTCACGTTATGACAGCAATGACTCGACCTAACGTGAAAACATTTTCGATTTTCAAATTAATATTTCAATTTAAAAACAAAAGTTTTAACCTAAATTTTTCTATTTTTACTATTTTCATAATTGTTTATAAGAACGAAGCATATAATAACATTGAAACTAACGGATTGGCCACACGTGAGATTTCAGCGGTAAAAGAAAATTCAAATTCAAATTCAAGTCTTTAATATTTAAATGAGCCTAGTGAAACATTGGCTGGTAAAAAATAAATAAATTTTCTCTCATATAATCAACGAGAACGCTTTTCCGACCTCCCGACTTTGTTTAAACAATGATTACCTGTGACCGCAAGAAATTAAGATAAAAAAAAAATTTGAGAGCAAAAAATTTACCATCACTAATTTTACGCCAGCAGCCTCCATTTTTATTGTCATTTCTTTAATACTTTCCTCGCACACACCCCGGCAAGCGTCTAAGATAACAAAAGTATCAAATCCATGTTCGACACCATCTAAGGAAGTAAAACCTACACAATAGTCCAGGGCCAAACCACAAATGTAGATACTATGTATATCATCATCAAGAAGACGGAACAGCAATTCTGTTTGGGAAAATTTCGAGTTATCCCAAAACGCTGAATAGCTATCACAGTGTGAATCCTGACCTTTGTAAATTAATGGAGATCCTTCGACAATCTAAAAATAAAACATCTGCAGATTTTCTCAATCTGAAACAAAAAATTTTAAAGTTTATAGAAAGTTGGAAACGAAATAAAGATTTACTTTAATAATCTTGATTTATAAAATAAATTTGCAAAAAAAATTTTTTAGAAAATAATTATTTTTGATTATATTTCTGACGAAGAGAAAGACAAGATTTTTTTTTTATCAGACTGTAATTTGTAGATTTGTTATTACCAATCGGTTTCAGCTGGCTAGATAAATGCGTTACTAGATTTTTCTGTGATTGCATCAAACGATTGTAAGCATCCATCAGTTGCTCCCATTTCTAAATCTTGGTGGTCATTTTTTTTATAAATAAGGGGAATGCAAACAGGAAATCAACTACCCTTCAACCATCAGCAACTTGCTTTTAAACTCTTTTGCTATAATCTGTACAGATAAATCTGTCATGGTTATTTGTGACGTAAATCATGATAAAAAAAAAGCTTATATTAGCAATAAGAACTTGTTTGCGCTGAGTGAACTGGTAAACTCTACAAATCTAAGGCCAGGAATGGAAATAAATAGGGACAGACGGAAAGTATGACTTTCGAGCTTTTGTCGTTTTCTAGAGAAAAGTTACGATTGACACTTTTTAATAAAAAAATTGGTTTAAAACGTAGTTTTTTGTTTATTTCCCAGCCAATAGAAATGTTGTACTTTGATGCCGTGTTTTTACCGTGTTATTAACAACTTTTATAAAAGTTTGACAAAATGTAGACGAAAAGTCTCCCGGTCAACATATGAAAGAAAGTAAATTTAGATTAACAGAATTGAGGAAAAATAACATTCGTGAAAAGTAATCTGACACTTCAACTTTTAAAGAGAAATTTCAAGGGAATTACCTTGAGATTGGGGTGCAGGTTCGCTCCCTCCGAATTTTGGACGCAATGAGTAGGCCACAAAATCTGCTCTCTTGGGGTTTCACCATCATAAATAACCTTAGTGAAAACGCAAGGATCCTCAGCAAGAGAAAATGATCCGTGGAGAGGATATTTTTTAACATTATGAACAAACGAACAATGGTCTTCTTTATGCCAATCTAACGTATAATAAACAGAATGGAATCTCTTAACATCTAAAAGATAATTGATTATGTCCACAACCTCTTCACCATCCTGACCAGCAGGAGAGTTTTTCAAAGCCAAGTTTCCAGAAATAAAATCATTCTGCACGTCTATGATGATCAATGCTTTGTGAGAAGCGGTGTCCTAAAAAACGCTGTCACAAAATTCAAACATAAAACTAAAAGCCTAGTTTATATAAATCTAGAAAATTTAAACAAATATGCAGATAATAAAAAACCTATTGCAACTCCTCAACATTCATTTGCAACTTTAAAACATTTTTGGCAAAACAAAATTTAAAAAGACAAACTTTTCGCAGCAAATAACGAAGACACTTGGAAATTAATCGGACATCTGCTACGCCATTAACCTAGATTTCAAAACAACAAAAGGTGAAAACGGTTTCAACGAAGCAATATTCACCAATGTGACCTCCAGAGAAAAAGTCGTGTCTTGCTTTGTTTAAAACAACCTTAATGACCATAAGTTTTTCTAATAATTGTTTAAACCACTAAATTTATGCGTGGAAATAAAATATGAAAAGAAAAAATGTTTTTAAGTTTCCAATGTGGTTGTATAGCATTAAATTGAAAATGTATTTAGTATACGAATTGCCATTTTTCTTTACAGGGAGAATCATCACAAAAGTTTAAACTGTCTTTTGGACGGTGCTTTGTCCCTTGTCTGCTGCTGTCTACAACAAGTTTTCTGCTATTCGAAAGGATTTGCATACAAAGGATTTGTCATTTCAAACTGTTAACTGTTAAATATAGCAACTTCAGATCTCCTCTACTTAACGTGTTTTTTTTATGTCACTTTTTTATGAGAAAAATACGTTGTTACTTGACAAGTTCAGACTCTCAAGACGTATATGTATATAAACCGTCCTGAAGAAATATTTAATATCTGTCATTTAATAATAATTAAATTTTACTCGTTGAAATTTTCCTTCGATAAAATAAATGAGATGCTTCTCGATAAAATATGAGATGATTCAAGATGATTTTTTTAAGATCGTTTTTTTCTATGGATATTAGCTTAAAAAATGACAATTACAATTAGAAAAACAAACTTATCTTTTATATTTTGATTCCTCAATGGAAGTATATTAGTAAATCAAGTAATAAACGACTTTAAAGTTATGCAAACCTTGAAACTGTTCTTTGCGGCGTTTTAACAGCAAAGTTTAAATTTTGCATAAAATGTTTTTTCAAGATCTTTTTTTGGTAATTAAAGTAATTTAAGTTATTTATACTGTAATCATTAGGGACTTGATAATCGGTATCGTGTAAGCTGATACCGAGAGGAATGGTCCCGAATAGTGTTGCATCGCTTTCAGACACTTGATCATCGGTACCGAATCTCGATTCTCGTCAGGTATCGCTACAATACCTTACAGTATTGATACCATTACCACAGAAACTGGTATCGAAGTTATCGGCTATATCGTTACGTTTCGGTACCGATGATATCATTTGGTATCGCAGCTCGGTTCTTCTCGAGAATTTACATTTTACTTTAATAAACAATTACTTTGAAATAGTAAATTTATAATAATAACTGAAAGTTATATAATTGACTCATTGTATAATTGAAATTCTCAAAGATCGTGTGGTATCGTATGACGTCATACTTATCGTTTAAAATTTCGTATGGTATCGCAATTTTAATTGAAATAATTGCGTGGTATTGCTTCCGTAATTTAATTTCTCATCTGGTACCGTTATTGTAATTAAATCTCGTATGTCATCGCAATTATTGATAGGTATCGTCTTTCATTCTGTATTTAACATTCAACAACTAGAGTAAACTAATCATCAATCATCACGTCTCATAAAAACAGATCTTTAATCTGGGAATATTTCAACAAAAATATAGATAAGTATAGGTTAAATTAACTAAACCTCCAAAAATCTTGTATTTTATTTATAATAAATTTACAACTTCACATTTTCTTTTTTTTTTCTTAATGATAGCAAACGTGACTATGCGACCATTCGATACCATACGATTCTTTTTATTATCGTATCGTGTAGTATCGAATCGATAATGATGTATCGACATTATCATATAAGCGATACCACACTATTCGAGACGATCCCTCTCGGTATCGATTTACACGATACCGATTATCTAGATTACTAGTTATATGAGTCATTACCGATATAACCAATACCTTCGATACCAGTATCAAGTGATCTTGATATCGATACTGCAAAGTATCGTATCAATACCAAACGTGAACCGAAATTCAATATCTATTATCTAATGCCTTGTAATCATATGATTTATATAGTAATCATGAAAAATTGTGACAGTTTTGAAGTAAAGGAAATAACAATTGCTACTTTATCTCGAAATTGATAAGAAATATGAAGTTATTTCTCTAAAGGTAACCTTGCAAAAAGTTTCCAAAGGAACCTTACCAAAAAGCTGCCTCCAAAAAGTATGAAATGCGTGCAAAAGTTTATAAACAGTTAACTTTTGCGAGTTTTTTCGACATAACTTTTTGCCTTTTCACTAAAAATGAATGAAGCTTTTAACAATTGTTCCTTTAATGTGATTATATAGTATAATAAGGAAGAAATTTAAATTTTTATTGAAAACATAATCATGCAAAAGTTTATAAATAAAAAAATTTAAAAAAGATATATTTCTAATTCCTTCACATTTTTTCATCAAAATACTGAGATGCGCTATCAGTATTTTGTTAAACAGCCTCTAGATTTTAATATTACTTAACAACGACGAGCCAAATAAGTTGAAAAGAACATCTATGGGGATATTTGTCCAAAAATCCGAAAGCATCTTGAATGAATAATTTTTATTAATCGGTTTTTCGCCCTTCAATTGACGATCAAGATGTTCCCAAAGATGTTAATGTTTGAGTATGCCAGTCCAAAAGTGGAATTTTATTCGAATTTAAAAAATTTCTGATAGAATTTACACGGTGTTTTGGATTGTTTTCTTTTCTGGAAAATCTCATTACGAGGCATTTTGTCCTTTCCATGTGCCAGCATAACATTCTAGATTATATCTAAAAATACATTCAGATCCATTACTCCTTCGGTATGATGAAGTGGGCCGATAGAATCAACACTGTTGGGATTTGATACTTAGGAGCAAATCTTTCATCTTTCAGACATCTCGCGTACTTGATACCATCACTATCAAACATGTAAAACTTTGATTTGTCACTGAATAAGAATTTCGAACATTTTTTTGAAGTTCGATGCCAATGATCTTTTACAAATTTCATTTAGGCTAAGCGATTATTTGATAATATTAATTATTTCTTGTCAAGACGATAACCAAACAAATTAAGCATATTACGAAAAATGAAACGATATGCAGACGCTTAGTCTAGATGTTCTGTAGTTATTTTTGGTCTATCTGAACGATGCCTGTTTTTGAGTGTCTTACGTTCTCTACATCACTTAATTATTACACTAATTGTTAATTTAGCCTCATCATAAAGCTTCTTTACAGCACGTATTAGTAAATTTTTCTTTTCTCGTGACGATTCCTTAGACTTTCCAAATTTTTTTAAAATTCAATTTAAGTTAAATATTTTCTCCAATAAATTAATTTTAATATCAATATACTTTTCTTAATAAAATTTCGATTTTTTTTAATGGAGTATGGATATGTTTATAAACTTTTTGCACAATTTTTGCTTTCAATAAAATTTGAATTTCTTCCTTCTGTTACAAGGTAAAATTTTTTTGAGTTAAGTATAATTTAATTACATTAAAGGAACTATTGTTAAAAATTTCATTCATTTTCAGTGAGAAAGCAAAAAGTTATGACGAAAAAACTTGAAAAATTTAGCTGTTTATAAACTTTTGCACGCTGCTGTACTAAAGCAAACGATTAGTGGCATTTAAAGAAGCAATAAAATGGAGGTCTGATGATGCTTTCTACAATATTGATGAGATAAATTTTGAATTGAACCCAAGCATAAAGAGAGTTTTTCAAGGAAAGGCGCGAAAACATTTTGCGAATTCATCAAGACCAAAAGAAAACATCAATGCCTGTTAATGCTTTAGAGCTAACAGTTCTATGTTAAAAACCTAGTGTCATTTTAAAAGAAAAGTTTACTCAATCGGAAGATCTTGCTTATGGTCAGCGGTGATCTTCTGTTCACTCAAACTGAATCTGGATGGCAAAACCAACGCTCTTTATAAAAAAAAACAAAAAACAACAACAATTCAGAAAATTGATGAGCAAATGAAAGATGTTACACGTCCTGTTTTCATGTTCTTAGATAATCATAAAAGTCACGTTGATATTCATTTCATTAATTTGATGAAAGATGGAAAAAGCGAAAACAACATCAAAGTCATCTTAAACTGCTGCTAAAAAGAAGCGTGGAAAACCAGTTAAACCAGTTCAAGAATGCTTTTTATGTGTTTAGTAAAGTTTTTCAATAGGCTACTTTGAAAAAAGGCTTTCTTTGATCTTTGAAGCATACTTAAGATTTTAGAAAAGAGAGCCTTACTAATGCAACAATATATATATATATATATATATATATATATATATATATATATATATATATATATATATATATATATATATATATATAAAACTTTGTTAAAGCTACCTAACAGCTCTGTAAAGACTCCATCTAATCATTGATTTTGTATCGTTGTTATGAACTCTCCTACTCGGTCTAAGGCCTGGCATTGATGAGTCGCTAAAGTTAAAAATTCTTCAGAGAAGACACATTAACTGGATGAAGTGGAGCATGCAGATAAGTGTACATTTCCTTAGTTACATTCCGTTTATTCAACGTCTTAATGGAGGTGGATTTGAATTTGAAGGTGTGGATATCGAAGTGGATTTAATGTATGTTGCCAGACTGAAGTTAGAGTTACATGCTCTCTTATAATAGCAAGTAGTTCTCTTTGGTGTGTACCACCCCGCCGTTAACTGCCATAGATGTGGTCTGGGTGGTGTCGTGAAGCCAAGATTTAAAAAACTGAGGAATATTTAAAACACAACGAAATGCTGGGTGCAGTGCAACACTTTGAAAAAGAGAAACGAGAATGAACAAAATAAGTTGTTTAAAAAACTATTGAAGCAACATCTATGATCATAAGACTTGTTTGAAAACAGAACTTCAGTGACACAACCTATTTTCTGGCACACAGGTGGGTTAACAGAAATATAATTAACAGAACATGTGTGTATGTGTGTATGTATGTATGTATGTATGTATGTATGTATGTATGTATGTATGTATGTATGTATGTATGTATGTATGTATGTATGTATGTATGTATGTATGTATGTATGTATGTATGTATGCATGCATGCATGCATGCATGTATATATACAGATGTTTATTTTCTAAATTAATGTAAAATAATAAACAAAATCAAAGAATATTTCCATGATTTTGCAATATTCATAATCATCGCAAAATTTAACAATTTTAATGATTACCAAGAGTTAAAGATTTAACCTTTAAGAGGAGAAATGAGGAGATATCAAGGGATACATACCATCGAGTTTTTGAAGTACTCTATGATTTCCTGCTCCATTTTAAAATCCAGATGGTTTGCATGCGCTAGAGAAAAAACTGCCTCACTTACAAAATTTTGAGGAAGCTCAACCACTTTTTGGAATCTGGACCTAGAAAATTCAATTTTTTTTTTTTTTTTTGTATTTATAATACCGCATCTTAATGAGTTGATCGTTATCTATTGCAGACTAAATGAATGTATTTTAAGCGTCAGCGTTTGGTTTTTTCGTTAACAAGGAATAATGATTGGCTTCAGCCTCTTTAAGTAAATCGAATTCCTAAGTTCATTAAAATAGCTTTTTGTGGATTTAAAACAGCAAAAGATTTTGCAATAACAAATTTGTATGAAATTTATTACTAATGTGAAGTAAATTTGATGGACGTTTAACTGAATAACAATATTGCGCATTTTCAGGAGTTGTAACAAAATTATTAAGGTATTTTTTGTGAGTATCGCAAATTTTTTAATGAAACTTTATAATTTTTTCTCTCTCTTATTATAAATTATTTTCAGTCTTTATCTCAGAAGACTGAAACCAAACGCCGATACTTTGAGTGAAAATTCATTACATAGCGATTAACTGTTTGAACGCGATAATCAGTGAGTGTTGAATGGTTTTAAAGAATATTTCATAAAATATCAAAATCTTTTCTTACAATTTCATTTCAGTGAGTACAGTAAATATCTCATCTTCAGTAAAACCTTCATAAGACTCTTCTCTCAATCCATCAAAATAACTAGTCAACACATCCAGTTTTCCCATAGCTTGCTGATTTTAACTGGAATATTGTAGAGAATTTAGTGAAAATAATTTATTAGTGGTGCGAGCAGGATTGATGTTTAAAATATTATAATGTGTAAATCTAAAGTAAATTAAAGATGCTGGTAAGTTTATAAACAACGCTAAAACAGGTTAAAAGCGTTCACACAAAAAAAAATTACGTATTTTGTTTAGGTAAAGCGGTCAGCATGTACTCTCGTTTGTTTTAGGATGATTTTGGCGTTTTATCTCTTTAAAAAACTTTTTTAACAAAAATATTTTTATAAATTACTTTAAGAAGGCCCTAAACTTTATCAGCATTTGCACTTTTTATTATTATATTGATGCATTATTTATTATATTGATGCATTAAGTATTCAACGAAGCGTCAGTGTCGCAGAATGAATTATCATAAAATTCCTGCTTTTAACATTTACTACAAAATCTCATTAACTTGACAGAAACATTTTAAACATTTCATATTGGTGATTCACAAATAAAAATCTTGTGAAAAACGAAACACGCAAAAATGCAAAAAATGCAAAAAATGCAAAAATATCGTAAAACATTCCATTTGATTCGTTTAAAACTCTATGTAAGGACTTTAGATAATAAAAAGTCGAAAATATAGATAGTAAAAAGCTAACTGGAAAAAAGTTTCCAAAATGCTCAAATAATATAAAATCAACGTGTTTTTTTTTACATTTAAAAGAGTTATGCAGATCCAGAGCCATTCGAAAGAAGAAACCTTGTGCTTACAAAAACAGGAAAAGTCCAGGTGTCATCTAAAGTTAACAAAGGTAGCTCTTCATCGGTGTGAAAATTCCATAGAAGAATGCCAGTGTCTAAGCTTTTTAACTCCTCTCCGTTGTTTTTTATTGTAAAAGCTTTAAGTCTAAAAAATTAAAAATTAAAATAATCTGTACCAATTCCCAGTCTTTTTCTATATGTATGTATGTATGTATGTATGTATGTATGTATGTATGTATGTATGTATGTATGTATGTATGTATGTATGTATGTATGTATGTATGTATGTATGTATGTATGTATGTATGTATGTATAGGTGTGTATATATATATATATAGATATGTATACATATATATATAGATATGTATACATATATATAGATATGTATACATATATATAGATATGTATACATATATATAGATATGTATACATATATATAGATATGTATACATATATATAGATATGTATACATATATATAGATATGTATACATATATATAGATATGTATACATATATATAGATATGTATACATATATATAGATATGTATACATATATATAGATATGTATATACATATATATAGATATGTATATACATATATATAGATATGTATATACATATATATAGATATGTATATACATATATATAGATATGTATATACATATATATAGATATGTATATATATATAGATATGTATATATATATATGCATATGTATATATATGCATATGTATATATATGCATATGTATATATATGCATATGTATATATATGCATATGTATATATGTATATATATATGCATATGTATATATGTATATATATATATATGCATATGTATATATATATATGTATATATATATATGTATATATATATGTATATATATATGTATATATATATATATGTATATATATATATGTATATATATATATATGTATATATATGTATATATATGTATATATATATATATATATATATGTATATATATATATATATATGTATACATATATATAAAGAGCACATATATAAATTACCTTAACACTACTGCTCTTTGACTTTGAAGGCAAACAGCAAAATTGCATGGTTGACTATAGGTATTTCTTTTCACAGAGAGGGTTTTAGTTCTGTTGTTATAGAAGAGTATAATGTCAATCCCAAATGAAAAAAGACCAGTCCATCGCCAGCAATACTATAAAATAAAATCTGCAACAAATAATTATACTTAGATGAGAGTAGCTTTCATGGGATTAGTTGATAAAGTTCGCATACTGAAAGAACTGCTATGAAAAAATTAGTTAAACCACTTCTTTGTAATATGAGATTTTTGAACACCTTCTTTGTAATATGAGATTTTTGAACGAAAACTAATTAACTTATAAATGTAATAGAAAAACATCAGAACCAACTTTTTTGGAATGCACGCTGGTTGTTCTAAATAATTGACATATGATAATAAAAGAACGTGTTCAAGTTTATAGAAACGTTGCGTTTAATTAGTGAATTTTCATTGTGGAAAAGATAAAAGAAGCAAATGTTCACTACGTTAACATAAACTTTCCTTCTGAATCTAAAAATGGACCCTTTAAGGTTTACTCAATAAAAACGGAACTTTGATGAAAACATCTTCATCTGGTAAAAGTTAAGTTTTGCGTCGTGTGCTTCTTTAAGTTGGCAACGAGATTAGAGTTAAGCTACTTCTAACAGTTTCATTTTGGGTTGTTTAGTATAAAAAATTGGCGTAAGACTAGCCTAACCTTAACTTAACCCTACACCCAAATCGTCAATCACCCACCTTGAGCTTTTTAGTGAGTAGCTAACATTGAAAGATTTAAAACGAAATGATTGCTAGTTTAGATAAGAAATATCTTTTGAGAGTTAAAATGTAAACCAGCAGAATACACAAGAGGTTTTATTCGTCAAAAATATCGAATTAAATTGAAATCATGTGAGAGATAGAATTCGTTGCCACTCTAACAATAAGGAGTGGTTAGAGTCCGAAATAGAATTTTCTGAAAAGGGGATTGAAATTCAAACAATTAAACCTTCAACATTCGGACGACCAGAGAAGCTTGAAGATTGTTGCAACAAAGCCAAACAATGAAAAGTGCAAAATATTTTTCTAGTGTAAAAAAATTTTCATTTGCGATGCAGACGAATTTAAGGGTAGCCGGTAAACGTGTGGCAGCTATATAACCCAACAAGTATCACTTCCAACTTCTCCAGGGCTCAAAAATACAAAAAAATAATCTGCTGGGAAACAAATATGTATACGCCTTACACTGGAAGAAACATTGGCCTTGATATTAAACACAAAATTAAGCGAACCTACGTATATGAAATACAGAACAGCCGATTAGGAGGGCGAAAATAAATCCCTCCTGGACATAATATTTTCAGCAATAGAAAAATGCTACCCCAGCTCCAGGTGCTGTTTTTAAAAAAAAAAGATAAGCAGATGTATTAAAATGTCCATTAGGCGGTTAGCTCTTGTATGCAAATGGGGTCTAGATGGGAGTTCAGGACAAGGTAACAACAAGCAACTGACGTCGGTAAAAGTGATTCATCAATACACACTTAACCGTAAAATTAACGCACCACTTATACATTTCGATTTATTTTAATTGTCGTCAATATTATCATATATTTTGACAAACATTAAAAATAGAACACATGAACACAATTATTTCGATGATAATAATAAAACTGACTTTGAGGATGGTGAAAAAAAACAACAAACTAAAACCAAAAATATGGTTCGTTTAATAAAATAAAGTAAAATGATTATTATTGTTATGTACACTAATACAGCTTATATTGAAACATTTTTGATTTATCAATAACTAGTGTTACCAACTCTTGATGTTATTACAGTCTGACAGCGCCGTGGAAAACTTTCATTTAGAGATCTAATCGTTTCTTGACGGATATCTTCCCACACGCAGATAAGACTTTGTCGCAGGTCGTCTAGATTGTTAGGTAATGGATGTTGGCTTCTAACATGGCATCCTATTATGTCCCAAAGATCCTCAATTATGTTCGTATCTAGACTGCAAAGCTGGCCACTCCAAAACTTCAATATTAATATTTAAGTATTCAGTTACAATGTGCCGTATGTGGTCTAGCATTATCCTGCATAAGAAGGAATCCATCTCAGATGTCCACCATCAACAATAAAAAGCTCTGTGCAAGCTGCTAAAGATATTCTGTCCCATACCATCAATGAGCCGCCTCCATATAAGTGGTTTCTCGAATGTTACAAGCGAAATATCTTTCATTTGGTCTTCTCTACACTCTAGGGCGGCTATCAGAACTTACAAGATAAAACCTTGACTCATCTGTAAATAAGACATTTCCCCAATCATATATTTCCCAATTCATATGCCTCCTTGCAAAAGCCAGTCTGTTTCTTCGGTGGTCAATCTGGGACCAGTAGCTGCTGCCCGAGGTCATAAATTTAAACCACAAAGTCTTCTTCTTAAGGTATCTTGACTAGCAGCAGTTCCATGAACCTCAGCAAATTGTATTTGGAGACTTCGTGTAGTAGTTAACCATTCTCTCAGTGTTCGAAGCATTAAAAATCAGTACTCCACAGCATTGAAAGCTCGTTGTCTGCCTTGGCCAAGTTGTCTAGCGTGATCATTGGTCTCTACAAACCTTTGTAGAGCCCTACCAACTGTTGTATGAGACACTCCAAATCTTCTACCAAAGTTTGCAATTTGTTAATCCTTCATTGGACAGAGTAACAACTGCGACTCATACATCACAACTTAAATTTCATCTAAAACGCTGCATTGCAAACAGATGTGTTGCTCAAATGACAGTTATCTTTTCTACTGTTAAAACAATTTAAAAGCAATCCATACTTTTCTTTTAGGAGTGAGGTTTAATTACAGAAAAACATGGTACTTATGAAAAGCTGCTATAATTTTGAAATTAAATAAAGGAAACAGAATGAAACCTACAAAAGGCATAACGATAAACAGTATCATCTTTGTAATTGATAAATCCAGGAAATACATAATATTTTTCAAAATAGGCCAGAATTTATGTGGTGCATTAATTTTGCGGTTAAGTGTATATAATTTCACTTGTTTCTTTACAATTGCATGACAAAAAAAAAAAAAAATTAATGTATGGCAAATCCAATTCCTTCCTTTGCAATATTCTGTAGACCATTAAAGTTTGTTTTCACAAACGACTAGTGGATTGACGAAGATGCAAATAGAGGCTATTCAATGGCTTAAACAACTTACTTTTACTTTCAAACTGTTTTTAACATTTTTGATGATTAAATGCATAACAACTTAACTGAAACAATGCTCAGTTGTTACATGCAAAACCATTAGAAATGAATGGCCTAAAGAATGTCCTCAAAATATGGACAAGAGTCGAGAATTACAGTACTATTGAGCCTCCATTCATATGGATATGATTCTTTGAATGTTTTTACACATGGACAATAGATTAGGCATAATAAATTGGCAAGTAAGGGAGAAAATAAAAAATGAAGTTTCAAAGAGAAAGTCAGAGATTCTGGAGGGTCATAGGAAGGAACTAGGAATATCAGTATATCGGATCCAAAATACTGTTAGTTTCTTCTGAAACATGAAAATGTCTGCCAAGGGGTGAACAAAAAATTGATGTAATTTGAGGGTTGACATAATCCTACAAACAATTTCGTATTAGATTAACAGTAACAAATTTAAGAAAATATATCATGGAAACTGTGGAAATATTTGTTCAAAATCTGCAGATTTAACAGATAATATAAGAATGAAGATTTGTTCCATTATTGCTTAATATCTTCTCATTCTATCATTTTGCAGCTCTCCATAAAATTTATCAACAAAAAAAACTTTGCTAAAATCTCCACTATTAACAAAAGCTGACTTATAAGTTTTTTTTAGAATGACACCTACAAAGTATGAACATTTGTTAAGTCTAATTGCATCAGTGATTACAAAATCTTCCCTAAGACACAAAACAATTAGAGCGAATAAACAATTAATGGTCACTTTGAGAAACATATTTGGAGGCACTTCACAAACAGACCTAGCTGGTATGCTTCAAATAAGTCCAACTTCAACAAGAAGAAATGGAATTCCAATTGCATAGGGGAATAAAAAACTTTTTGAAGTGCTTTATTGTTTACCTTAAATGTATATTGAATGTAAAAATAACTAATCTTGGTATATAAAATATATTTTCTGCTTTTTTTTTTTTCAAAAATTGTAGCAAGGTAATTGGCTGCTTGTTTTGCTATTTCCTTTTTCATGGAAAAAAGTTGATTTGAAATTAAACTTTTCCCAAGATGCAAATATGATGGGAAAAACTAAGTTGTGGCAAAATAAATTAAAAACTGTGCATGCTCACAGGATTTATTTTCCTATCCCTCTCCCATTCCGGTAGCTAAGCGGTTGTGGAAACTGACTCTTACACCAGTATTAAAGGAATTAAATCAGAAATAGTTATGAAAAATGTACTAAAATTTTTTTTTAAATACCAAAAAAATAGCTCAGTACTCAGACTCCCCTAAGAACTAAAAATACCAAAACCAGTTTTCAAAATTTAAAATTTCTGGTTTTTTAAAATCCTCTATTAAACAGATTTTATTAACTTCTGTACTTAAAATTTTTTATCAAATATTTTGTTATCAAATGTACATGTAAATAAATACCAATATACAATTGCTTAAATGTATTTTAAATCAAAGACATAAACATTTACCCTTGTATCTGTTTCCAGAATCCTACCACATCGACATGCTTGCTTGTAAAACAAATCTTCAACAATTTGCTTTGGACCAGTATCTTCCCCATTGTATACAGATAACATTGATTTCCATTGTGATTGGTAAACAGGCAGTAACCAGTCTGAATTATATAAAACTAAATAATATTATCAACATCAAACTAATGATCACCATCATACACTTGAGATTAAGAATACTTCCCAAATCTTGAGCATACTAATAGATAAGATATTGCATATTTAAACCTTTTTTTTCTAATTTTGTTTTTAATGAGAATTTTTATAAAATATAGTTTAGTTTCCAACTTTAATTGCATAACTTACTATTAGTGATGTTTAAATTGTTATAATGAATTAAGATAAAATATTTAAGTGGATGATGTTATATCACGATGATTGATGAATAAATACTTAACAACAATGTTATGAACAATGTAATAAAAGATGTTTATAAATACTTTACAGTTTCATGCTTTGTTTTTTTTTATTTTTAAACAACAAAAAAAAAAAAGACAAAAAGTGTGAAACTTTTGATTTCTTGATTTAAAATTTACAAATTTAGAAAAAAATTTAGAAAAAAATTTAGAAAAAAATTTAGAAAAAAATTTAGAAAAAAATTTAGAAAAAAATTTAGAAAAAAATTTAGAAAAAAATTTAGAAAAAAAATTAGAGTAATTAGAAGATAACTTTTAAAATATTTTTGTTTCATTAATTCTTTTCTTAACCAACATGATGGCAACATGAAACATAAAGAATGTTGAATAATGCACTTACTTTGTGGAATAATAGCATCTTTCTCTAGGAGCACAATACACTTAGCATCTCCAAGCATATTTTCAAATCGCAAGCATTTAAAAATATCAGCGTACTGTAGCCCTTCTTCGGTTGACAGAAAACATGTTTTTGTTTTCTTTTGTATACCTTGGAAGTATTTTTGGGTTTCAGTGATCAAGTTTTTTAAGCAAAAATTTTCTGAATTGTCTACACGTAATTGAAAGTAAAGCCATATTTTAAGGAAATTGTAAATATCCATCTCAACTTGCATTACAGCAAGATTTGGTGATTGAAGTAAATTTAATAAAAGTTCTTTTGTTAAAAATTTTGCAAGAGTCAATGTTTTGCATAGCAACATATTCCTTTCAAGCCAAGAGAAACATCTATAGAAAAAAATAAATTTCATAGACAAAACTTTAAACATAGAAATCTGACTAAAAAAGTGAACAGCTTTTTCTAAAGTTATATTACTTTTTGCTGACTTCTGTCAAACCATATCTCTGTGAGGCATCATAGTAAGTACAAACATTTTCAGCACTGATTGTTTCTAGCACAGTATCTTCACAATGCTTTAGCAAACCATCCAAGTCAAACATGCGAGCTGCAGCAATCACTGATATCAGATTTGCAACCAAAACTTCAACATCAACTTCATAGCGGTACATGCTCCCAAACACAATGTCTAAAGCTGAATACCATTATAAAGATTTAAAGCTAATGTACATTAAAATTAAATACTTTTTAATTAAATGATTAAGAAGAATCCTTTAATGTTGTAAAACCAAAATAAGAAAATTTGGTGAATAAATTCTTCCAATAGAGAAAAACTTTAACAAGGGAGTGATTAATAATTCACAAGAAAAACTCCAGAATAAGAAATATTATACAAGAAGAAAATCTTTAAAAAACAAAATGTAGTACATAAATCTTCACTTATGAAATGAAACATTTTTAAGTCAAAAAGCACATGTGTAATACAAAAAATTAGTAAAAGTACCCTTTGAAGTGATAAAGCTATCAGGAAAGCTTAACTTGATGATTGATTTCCCTTTTTCTGACCAATCTCCTTTAAACATGCTTTTGAAGTAAGAAGACTAACAACAAAACAAAAATCCTTGTGAAGAAGAAAATTTTATTAATGTAAAAAAAACCTTGTAAATAAAATAGTTTTCTAAAGGTAAGGGTCTGCATCTCGGAATCGTTGTCTTGAAAAAAGCATAATGAGACAAGAAATGTCCCGGAAAAAATTGACGAATAAACAGTCCCAGAATAAAGTTATAAACCAGGACAATAAATTTTCTTTCGGAATTTAAAAATTGTGTCCCGGATATCATTGTCTCGTCTCATCTCGAATAAAAAAATAACCAGACGCAGATGCTTATCTAAAGGAAATAAAATACCAATAAAAAATCATCACCTGACAGAGGTAGACTTTATGAAGATTCCAAGTTTTCCCTTAAAATATTTTTATTATTAAATTATAAAGTATTAAATAATAAAAATATCCATTTAGTATAACTTAATATACATATAACTGCTTAATATTTTTGCAAGATCCAACAATACCCAGTAACCTATTAGGCTAATAGTGCTTTGATGTTTGAAATATGTTAAAAATTTAAAGCAGAGAGGTTAATTTTGCCACAAAAAGAATTCCTTATGGCACAAGATAACTTGGTAAATTATTGATGGGTCTCATGAGTTACACCACTAACAGGCCTTTCAAATATTTATTTTTTTTATATAAATAATTCTATAATAGAAAACTTATTTAAATACAGTGGTGTGACCTAACAAAATCCTATGCTTTAAGAAAGTCCTAATTTAAGAAATGACAAATTTCGTATACATAAAAGAAACATTTGTGGAAAATAACTTTGTTGTTTTAACTAGATATCTAGTTAGATAAAATAACTAAATTTTCTTCTCTAAATGTTAACTTTATGTATACAAAATCTGTCATTTCTTAAATTAGGACTTTCTTAAAGCATAGGACTTTGTTAGGTCACACCACGGTACATTTCTTATAAAAAAAAATCACAACTTTTGGTTTTAACTTAATCTAAAATAAAAAAAAATTTGTTCACACAAATTTAGTTATGATACTGATACTTTGTATTTTGTTTGGATAAACTAGTGATGGGACAGACAAACTGTCTCTCTGAAACACATAATTGAATTAAGAGCCTTGTTCATGTCACTAAAAGCCTTTTATAACAGTCTGTCTAATTGGTGATCTCTTGATCAAAATTTCTCAATTTGCATTTCTTGAAGAATAATGGTATGTTATTGAAAAATGACTTGCACATAAAGAAACTCTCAAGTAATTAGAATAGTATTAAAATTTTAATGAAAAGGTAAAATGAATGAAAAGGTAAAATGCACAAAAAAGAGAAATGCTTTGAAATGAGAAGTGCTTATAAAAAAAAGAAAAAAAAAAAAAAACAGAAAAGTAGAGCAGTTCTTATTTATAGGACTAAGCCACCAAACCTCCTAGTTAGTAGATATTTACTGATTTCATAAGGTTACTCTTAATCAGAACTGCCACAAACATTTTGATTTGCAAAACACTTCTTCCAAAATATGCTAGTGATCAAATGGTACTATGATTCAAATGGCAAAGACTGAATTGGTGGAGAAATAACATTGATCTATGGATGTCAGGGAGGTATTTCCTCTAGTTCTTCTTTTTAATAACCAGAATTGGGAAATGAGACTGTTCATCTGCATTTAGTTATAGCGCCAAGAGCCAGAAGGTTGAGATCTCTCAATTATCTGTTAAATAAAGAACCAGAGATAGAGATCTATCAATTATCTGTTAAAAAAAGAACTAGAGGTGGAGGTTAGAAAAAATTTTTGCTGAGAAACAAAAATCAATGATCCTTTTCTGGCAAAGCAAATTTTTTTATCTGTGACATAGAAAGATGAAAAGTATAACGTTTCCTAGAGGCAAGCAATAAATACATTTCAATTTTTCAACAACTGCAACAGAAATCTTATGTTGATATGAGTGTAGTAGATACTCTTGGAAAACTTGTGAAATATACAAAAAATCTGCATCTGTTGCTTTTGTCAATTTATCAAAGCAAAAACCATAAATTTTTCAGAAAAACCTTGATATTTCTGAAACTCAAAATGTGAGATGCTTTTTGCTGTATGAAATCAAAAGAATTACAGATAACATAGAAAAAAAGGTTGTTTCAGCTAGTCAAATTTAGATTTCATTATTATTAAGTGAAATTGTCATGTTTAAATTGAGCATAATAATGATTTTCTGATCATGGCTGATGCCACACATTTATTTTTTAAATTTCAAACTCAAATTAAAAATGAAAGTATTTTTTCAATATCTAAGATCCTATCAGCATTTTGAAGAAATAGAACAGGCATATCATTACCAACTCATTGAGTTATTAACTTAGAATTCATGAGATGAGTATTCATGAGATGAGTATTCATGAGATGAGTATGAAGAGAGAATGAATTCTATAATCATTCAAATATAAAAAATCATTATAATGAATGTTACATTTAGTAACATTCGAATAGACAAAAAGATATTCTTTATTTCTTTTGCAATACCTGTTTTTTTTTTGTAGCACTTTTTCAAATCTTGTTTAAGGATTTGATTCAGGGACATGCAGACAGAAGACCTTTGCTAGATCAAAATGACTCTCCAGGTTTTAAATTTAAATTGCACTTTAAAATTTTCTTAATGGAGATGCCACAAAAGTAGAGCATCAAAACATAACAAATATAAGGCAGTTAAGTTTAGATTTTTAATCGAGTCAAACTGCCATGTGTATTTTGTACAATCACTGCGGTATTTACTATTCACACATTCCAATTAGAAAAATGACCCATTGTTAAAACCACTTCAGGCAGTAAGCATCTTGAAAATCTTTCACAACACACTGAATTTACCTTACACTCAAAATGAACATTATTCACTCAAAATGGTAAAAGTGAGAGAATAATTATCGCAGATGATAAAAACCTAATGTGCAGGAAAAAGTGATAATGCCATATTTGAATACCTAATAAATTATTTGATTCCTCTATGAAGCTGAAATGTCTAATTTTGTATGGCTTTCTCTTTGTCTGCTTGTCTGTCTCAAACAAATATAGGCTAATGGACAACTCCCCTATCCATCTGCATCATACTACCAATCATGTGATATTGCCTGTCTGTAGGGAAGCAAAACACTGTCTTTCCCATCACTGTTATAAAATTTTTACTACAAGCATTTGATTAACCTTTTTAAATTCAATAAGCATACATATGTAAAGTTTTGCTCTTGCAATACGATGAAATGGTACAATAAAATATTACATGATAATAAATTACCTAGAGCATCTAGTGTGATGTCACTATTTTCTCCATTTATATAAAGAGTTTTATATATATACTCAGATGTTGTTTGTAACTTTTTCCTAAAAAAGAAAAATTCAAATTTTACTACGCCTAATCCATTAGCATAAGAAAATAAAAAGAAATATTAATGTTTGGCATGATTGATAACACTATGTCAATTACCATGAAAACATCAAAAGCATGTTACACTCTAGACCTGCTGCAAGAAAGTAAAAATAATTTTTCTTTTTTTTTACAACGAAATAAAGTTAAAACTGTAAAAAAATAAATGAGAAAGATTTCAAAAGCAAAACTTTTAACAACCTAACAGAAGAGATTTAAATTGAGAAACTAAAAAAGTTCTAGCAGTGCTATCAAAACTAAAAACAGAACAAATATGATTATGAATATTTGTATGTATGTATTAAAATACATTTAACCATTAAATCATGTCACATTTCACATTGAGTAAAAGTAAAAAATCATATTACTTGATATTTTGCATTGAGTAAAAGTAAAACATATTGCTTGATATTTTGCATTGAGAAAAAGTAAAAAATCATACTGCTTGATATTTTGCATTGAGATAAAGTAAAAAAATCATATTGCTTGATATTTTGCATTGAGTTTTGCATTGTGATAAATATCAAGTAATATGATTTTTGTCACTGTTAAAATGACAGCACCATGGACTGAAAATACTGTTTAAAGTTTTTTCCTTTTTATTTCTTAAATGATTTCTTTGATGCTGATGAATTTGGGCAATTTTTACCAAAGAGTTTGCATATGAAAGGAGAAAAGCGTGTTTTTAAATAGCATTCTTGATGACAAAATTGGTTTCACTTTTACAACTCAAGAATTCAATATTGACCTTGATATAAGCAACATCAACACCAAATTATCAGATTGAGTTATCACAACCAATATAATTTATGGTCAACACAAAGAATTAGATGAAAAGAAAACAAAATAGTAATCTATCTTCAATACAGTTTTCCATTAAATTTTACAAAATAATAACAATTTCCTTTCAATTTTCAGTAAAGAAAAGAAAATACTCATGAAAATTGAAGCTTGAAAGTTGAAACTTTTCTATTAAACTTTTCTGTTAAATTAGTGAGATTTTAGAAATGATTTTTAACAGAGCCCGCAAGGACATTTGAGATTGCTGTTTAGCTCATTTTATAAAATTTCTGAACAAATTCCTGAAACAGATAACTTAAGAGGTTAAATTTAACTTTAAATGTTGAGTTTTTAAATTGGTCAACAACCTTTTTCTAAATACCAATTCTTTTTTGTGTTTGATGTTCAATATGAAAATGTTATTTATAGTTTTGGCGCTTTGAAAACTTGTTCTCCAAAGAGTTTAAAACCAATGAAATATATTTGGTTAGAAAATGGAAAACTTATTTTCAGAACTTCGTATGATGCAATCATAAATGAGTGTTGGTGTCCATGACATCTTCATAGACACTTTTAAATTGACCAAATAGTACTACTTAAAGATTAAGGAGAAAGACTAAAACTTCTAAAAGAGAAGACTGCTACATTCTTAAATCTATGAAAAAAGATAAAATCATTTGTTATGAAGTACAATTGTAAAGGTTTCAACTCTCAGACTTGCAAGACCACTGTCAAACATGATAAGAAGACTGATGTGCCATTTTTACTCTTAATAATTATAGGATGTCCTTCATGTCAAAAAGATGTGGTAAAAAAAAAATAGATGATTTGTCTGCATTACAGAACCACAATGATAAAGAAAAAAATTACTATTTTATTTTGCTATTTGTTATAAGTTTAAAAAACTAATAACCTTCATAAAACAAAAATTATTTAAATATTAAAAGAAAGTTGAAAACAATTTAATTATCACTTATGTAATATAAATGACATACAAACCTTGATGGTGAAAATTTCTCTTCATCTTCATCTTCTTTTTCAATCAGTTTTCTTTTTCTTCCTTGTTGCAAGTCTATGTCAGCTGCAGGAACACCAATGCGTAGAAGATTACCCATAATTTTTAAAACATTTTACAAGAGCAGCACATTTGAAACAACATTTAAGTTTTATGACTGAATGCTTACACTCATCTTAAAGATGGTGTAATCCAAGTTGAAGATTGAGATAACTGAAATACATACACATTTGTTTTTAAACTTGGAATTAAAAAATATACAAAGCACAACATAATTTCAAAAGTTCCCCCCCCCCCCCCCAAAAAAAAAAAAAAAAAAACACGTTCTAGATATTTAAATATCAATTATAATATAGACACAGAATGTAAATAATTATAAAAAGTCAGTTTTAAACTCTACAAAACTATAGTTGGCATTAATCAACTGATAAATACATGCATATAAATATATGTATATATGCATATTTATATGTATAAATGTATGAGTGCATACTTTTATACGTAATATGTATGTATGTAAACTTTTATATGTAATATGTATGCATGTGTATATATTTGTGTGTATCTTTACATATATGTATGTGTGCATATATATGTGTGTGCATGTTAACACATATTCAACTATATTTATGCATATAAATATATGTAAATATATATACATGTATACACATAAATACATATATGTATATATGTATATATATATATATATGTATATATATATATGTAAATATATGTATATATATGTGTATATATATGTATATGTATATATATATATATATATATATATATATATATATATATATATATATATATATATATTATATGCACAGATACACACCTACACACATTCATGTGCATCTTTCTTTAAACAAAGTCATAAAACACACACACACACACATTTGACACACACATATACGTATATGTATGTTATATTCGTATATAACCCTAACGTATATGTATATTATATTCATATATACCACCCAAACACGATTGATAATTTTGTTTTAACAAAAATGCACACTGACCTATGGTTACGGATGATTATCGAAAGCATTATGACATCATATCTTAAAAGGACGTCATTATTTATAGTTAATTTCTATTTAATATTTGTAGTAAAGACCGCATAAAAAAAAATTAAACATAGTTAAAATTTTTTTTTTCTTTCAAGGGGATTAATATTTAGAATAAAAAATTCTATCCCAACAGTCAAAAGTGCTTAAAAATGAAATTTTTAAAAATATCCAATTATAGATTAAAATTTCTTTCATCCCCCATAAATCTGCGTCTTGAAATTACGTTTGAACACGACACGTGAAAATGAAAGTAAATCGGTACAATAAAAGCTACTACATCTATAGACGTTAGACAAATATAAAATAGTCTGCAGAGATTATTTTATACAGCTTCAAAGCACAATTTGATGATTCTCATCAAATTGCATTTTGAAGCTGATTAAAATTAATAGAAAGAAAAAATTAAATCAAGTTTAAATTTGATTGAGAATGTATTATTAGTGTAAAGTTTAAATACATCTTATATTTATTAAACGAACTTCCTTAAGTTAAAATGTACTCTTCTCAAAACCTTTGAAAAAAAGCAGATTTAGTTTTAATCATTACCTAAACATGTTTCGCTAGCAAGCTCTTTTCTTTTTTTTTTTAATAAGGATAAAGGTTGATCAGGTCATCAGGTGATCCTATTTGATCAGTTGGTCCCATCAGATCATTAACATGGTCCCAGAAATCGAGTAAACGTTTAAAGTACAGGCAATACCACTTTTCTTTGGATGAAGCTTTTTTTCATCTAAAAACCTTTCTAAATAATAAATCTGCAATACCTAAATCTCAATAGATCTGTGACTTTAATTTAAGCTGCATTTAAGCATCATGTAGCCTGTTGCAATTTTAAATTCCATTGGAGCTTTTTAAGAAATTTTTTTCCTCTTAGAATGCACATCATTATAAACCTATATTATAATTTAAACATAAAATTATCAATATTTTTAATTCCATCAATAATTTAAATTATGCTTTATCAGAAAAATATTTTATAACGGCGTCATAAAGCGTCTAAAATCGAGAAGCGGCTCATTATTGATTTTACATAACTTTCAAGGAGTTTTTATATATACTTTGTAACCAAAACGCTTTAAAGATTTTGTTATGAAAGGGTTAATTACCAAAAATTTGTGGCGGAATTAATGGTAGCAGAATGAGTGTGACTGCGTCACAATAAGATTTCAAAATTATAATTTACCACAAATCAATCAATAAGTAATTGTTAATCAATCCATAGCATAGAAACTAAGTTCATAAGGGTTTGTTTCAGTAACGCATCAAGTCAGATAAATATTCCAGTACTTATCAAGTCAGATAAATATTTCAACAAAAGCTAAAAGCAATAAATAAATTAACTTTATTATTTTAAAAATAAATAAAATAAATAGAACAGTTAATGAATAAATGAAATAATTCAGTATTGGTTTGATGGATTGGAAAACAGTTTTTTTAAACAATATGTTTTCAATTATATTAGATCTTATTTGCGGCTTAAAACTTCTTTCATAGATGCAATGGTTGCTGATAACCTTTTTTTTATCAATTAATAAAAATATTAATTATCATTCGGACAATCTTTAGGAATCAACAACTGCATCTAAATCAATTTTCACTAAATTATTTCAAAAATTAGTAGTAACAACAATTCAAGCAAGAATTAAAGGGGAACATAATCTTGTAAACCAATTTTAATCTAATAATACAAACCTAAGCAAAGAAAATTAATAAACATTCTTTTCAATTACTTAGGGTAATTTGACTACGTTGGCAACTCGTTAAAAGAAGATCAAAGACAGTCGTTAATTTTTACACAAGAAACCAACAAACTTTTAAAAAACTAACTTCCCTCAGCGAAAATATTACTTGAGTTATTAGTAGTTTGTTACTAGTTGTAATCAGTTTTTGTTTAAAAGCTGCACAAGTAAACATTCTATAAGAAATTCCATAAATTCCAACCAATTACTGTGAAGATTTATTAAAAAATTATTAATGAAAGAATCTTAACGATCGAAAATTGAATTGACGTCAGTTATCAAATTTTTCTGTGTGAAAATCCTCTTACATTATTAATATGTTACTATAATAAGTAATGTTGCTAAAGTAATAGGTTTTAATAAAATATTTTAGGCTAGATTTCTATATTTTTTGTACAATTTAGCATTGTTAGTTTGTTGTTGGTCAGCAGAATTCTACAATAACTTAGATCGATAGTTTTTGATTGAACAACGTGTTTCAATTGAAAATCTTTTGATTTTTATCCCTTTTTTATGGCTCAATAAAAAAAGAACTTTTTATTTTTATTTTTATTTTTTAAATACAATTTTGAAGTTTAGTGGTAAAACTAAAGTTTGAAACTTACACTGAAAATATCAATGTTAACATTAATGTGGTATCGTATCAAGTACAATCTGAATCTTCAAAATTGAAGCAGACTTTTTTCTGAGTACAAAATACTGGAAAATAAATGGAATTACACGATTACAAAACGCAAACATCTGAAAAAGGAATTAAAAATTTATTTTAAAAATGTGTTTATTTAATTAAATCGAAAGAATGCAAGATAAGGGTACACAGAATTCTGTCGCATCGCACGAAAAGATTCTTTGAAGCATTTCACAAACAATTTCTGAAAAAATTCTGGCCTGCTTTCGTTTTTATTTATATAAAGCAAAGGTTTGATTATTCGTTGCATTACTGATGCCATATTAAATACATGTCAGTTTAGTAAATTTTTTCAGTTTAGCATATATATAAAAGATTTAATATAATATATATAAAAGATTATAAAAATATTAAAGCAGATATTTGTCTTATTTAGGTTTAATTAAAAATTTACGTTAAAAAGTTTAAAGTCAAAGCTTCTGAAAAAGTGAACTTTTTTTGTTTTTAGACGTTGTTATACAGAAATAATAATTTAATCCACAATATTTCGAAAATAATGATACGTATACACAGTTAATCAAGTGTAAAGAAGTGAGATTCATAATGTTTAAAAAACAATCTAAGCCATGTGCTCTCATGGATCCGAAGCTTTGATAGGGGTCTAACTTTGATTTGTAATAAGGAAAGCCCTTCAATTTCTGAAAAACTAAGTTTTTACAGTTGGGATATTTTTACATTTCTTCGTCTGAATTTAAAAAAAAATATTAAAAAAGTAAATGTAGGAGCTGATTCAGGTTTTTAGAGTAGAAGAAACACATTTAAATTCTAAATTTAAAATTGGAGCTGCTCTGATATAATTACAAATTACCACATTAGCCTACAAAATTTAACTAAAATTCCTCGATATGGTTCGAGCTTTAAAACGCAGCCACTACTTTTAAAAGTCTAAAACTGAACATAGTCCAATTACCAGCCAGTATTTTTATCGTTGTAGAAACATCCTTAAAATAAAATATATAAATCAAATGCGGTAGAAACTAAAATATTTAAATTTTTTATCCGGTTAAAGTTCCTTTTGGCTGCTCTCCTCGGAATTTTGTTCGCATTAAAAAATCACCTTGCGAAGGAAAATGATATTTGGCGTCTTTTTTTTCGAATGTAAATTAAACCCAAGCGCTTATTGTTAATTAACCTGAATGCAATTCTATGTACGAAAATTCTATGGAAAGATGCATTTATATATGAGAAATTTTATTGATGGAGATTTTATAAAATTGACCTATAGTTTTCTATTAGTTTTATCATTAAATAAAATTGATTTCTGATTTGAAAATTAACGAATTTCTTAAATTTTAATGTTAGTGAATCAATTAAAAATCAAATAACTGTTGACTGGGAAAAAAAACTTAGCCTTTTAAGGAAGGGGGGGGGGGGGTTTACTTGCTCAGAAGGGTTTACTTTTCCATGCCACAGACTCAAATTGTCAAAACATTAGATGATGGCAGTTTGGTCTGCAAATATCTTTTAGATGATGGCATTTGATCTGTAACATCTTTTAGAAGATGTTCAATTTTCAGTTCAAGGATTCAATTAAAGTTATTTGATTTTAACGGTAAACTTAAATTGTCACAAACGTTTGAAAATTTTATGAAAAAGTTATTAGAAATTATTAGAGTAATTTTTGTAGAGATTTAAGAGAAACTTTTATAGTAATTTTGTGAGAAAAAGATTCATTCACCTTTATACAACCCCACTCAAAAATACAACCCCACTCAAAAATACAACCCCACTCAAAAATAAAAACCTGTATCAGCTCCTGCGTTTACTTTTGAATCTCATCAATATTTTTTTTTTTTTAGTTGAGAAAAATTGTTTGAGCGGATACCGGTGGTGAACTATTATTAACAATGCTGTACTAAAGCTGCCTCTAAATAAATCGAATAATCGAATCAATTGATCGAAAATAAATTGATTTTTTGACTGAAAAAGTTTGGTTTTTCTTTAAGCATTATCTTTCTATTTCGATGCATTTTCTTCTTTCTCTAAAAATTTATTATAAAATTTTTTTATAAAAATGTAAATAATGAAAAAAAGAGTTCATTTTACATATAGAAAAAATTTTTAACAGTTTTATATTTTATTTGTCTATTTATCCTCAAAAAAATTAATTTTCAAAGACTTTTGTACTATAATATATATTACAATACGAAAGCCTTTGAACACTAAGTTTTTGTTTTTTTTAACGAATATACAATAAAAAGAAATACTACACGATATTTTAAAAATAACTATTTTATAAAATGTAACTTTTTACAAAAATGTTTGTAAATATTGATATATTTAATATCATATATTTTGGTAGTTTTCCGTTGGTACAGGGGTACAGTTTTAAATATGTGTTAAACAAGCATCTCAAAAATTTTTTTGCCATTGGCGAAGCTGGATAAATATTTTTGCGGCGAGACAGCTACTCATACTCTTGTGGAGGCTCAATCAGCCTGCAAAATTGTTTAGTACAGCTCACGCTTATATGATCAAACAAACTGTGATAAATATTTTTATAAATATTTACTTCTTTCGCGTAATCTTCTTTAAGGTAGATAATCACTCAACAGAAAAACAAAAAAATAAAAAATATCGCTTAACAGAAAAATCTTTTATAAAAAAAGTAGAAAAACAATTGAAACCATGTTGAAATCAAACATTTTTAAGGTTCAAACATCTTTAAGGTAGGACAGCAAAACTTAGGGTAGGACAGCAAAACTTAGAATATCTTGAACAATTTTTTAAAATTCTCGACTGCATGTATGATACATTTTATTCTTTTTCAGAGTGAAAAACTGAAAAATAGTTTCAAAAGGAGTTTTAATGACAGGACCAACACTGTCCAGTCAAAAAGTTAATAGACAACTAACAACCCACAACAACACTCCCACCCAACAACAAGTCGTCTTAAAGACAAATTGAAGACGTCTTGAAACTGGTCTTAAAGATGTCTTAAACTGGTCTCAAATGAAACACAGTAAGTCGCCTTAAAGTTGCCTTATTTAAGACATCTTAAAGTTGTCTTAAACTGGTCTCAAATGAAACACAGTAAGTCATCTTATTTAAAATATCTTAAAGTTGTCTTATTTAACACGCATTAATGACGGCTTAAACTGGTCTCAAATGAAACACAGTAAGTCGTCTTATTTAAAATGTCTTAAAGTTGCCTAACTTAAGCCGTCTTAAAGTTGTCTTAAACTGCTCTCAAATGAAACACAGTAAGTCGTCTTAACTAAAACGTCTTAATATTATCTTATTTAACACGTATTAATGACGGCTTAAAAAGACGTGTGTGTGTGTGTGTGTGTGTGTGTGTGTGTGTGTGTGTGTGTGTGTGTGTGTGTGTGTGTGTGTGTGTGTGTGTATACGTATTACCTTTCAGTTTCCTGCCAATACAACATAAATATATATATTTATATTGTATTAGAAGGAGACTGAAAGGTGGTGACAAAAAATAGAAAGGTGTGAATATATGAACTATCCAAATGCAATAACTGGAAAAAGAGGCATGATTTACTATAGAAAAATACTTCACAGTATCCACAAAAAAAGAGTACATGATTATGAAATTTTATCATATTTTCGTGATGCTGGTGCGCTTTTTAACACACCCTAAATAAATTTATGGACTGTCTTTTCCGATTCCTTTGGACAGCCTCTTGTTTTTTTGGAAAGCAGCGTTAGAAGACACTTACCAATTATACATTTATAAAGGTGGGTTTCTTTAAAATTTCTCTATCCGCCTCTCTGTCTATCCATGTTGAAATTTATCATCAGCAAACAATATAATTTCTAAATTCGATTAGTTTCTCTGATATCTGTAAACTGTGCTAGTAATAACCTAGCCATAGGTCCTTTACGGAAATAGTTCAAAATTCTTTTGAATTATTAGTTGGTCTTTTGTATATAGTCAAAGCAGAAATCCGGAAACATATATAATACCAGTAGCTATAAGAGGAGACTATATTTTTGATGTTACTTATACGACTGGCAACTAAAATCGTAATCTGTTCGCTTGCAAAATTCTTGTTTTTCATTAAACTATTTTAAACATCATTACTACTCTTCCTTCCCAAGAACCTTTGATAATGCACCGTTTCACAAGAATAATATCCAGTATGAACAACAGTCCATTTTAAAAATGATCTTGCTGGAGAATCACAGAGAAAAGTTCTAACTTTAACAGTGTGTTCAACTGATTTTATTGTCAGACTGAATAACTTTAAACCACACAATTCTTGTCATTCTTCCGTAAATGGATATAAAGACGTAATTAAAAACCCAATTAAGGAAGGAATTAAAGCACGGATGTATAAGAGTGGACGTGCAACTTATTACAGTTTAACTTTTTGTATCAGTTTAAACTTTTATAGCATTTGTTTAATAAGACTGTACATGATAAAGTAACTACTTCACTTGTTGACAAATTACTAAACAAATTACACCAAAATAAAGAAAATAAGTTGTCGGCACGAACAGATTTTATCATTTTTTCAAGATGAACATTTGTAAACTTGGGAACTTTTTTATTGTAAACAAAGTCTGTGAATGATAAAATAGATCTGTAAGGTTAAATTTAAAATGACTAAAAAAAGTATAACTAAATATAAAAAAGCTTAAATATACTTTTTTATCAAGATCTGATTTCATTCAATTCTTTTGTCCATCATTTGCCAGCTTAGTCCTTCATTCACCAAGCTATTTTATAATTCATTGGATAATACAAAACCTTTTCAAAAATGATTTAAATTTATAATTATCCTACAAAATGCGGCAGATATTTCATATTTTCGTTTTTCATATTTCATATATTTTTTCATTTATCATAAAAAGCACATAATAACCCATTAGTTTTTGTCAAATAAATTTAAGGTTATATATAGCTGGTAAATCATATTATGTTAATATTAAATTCTTAGCTATTCTTGCGGTTTGCCATAAATTGGCTTTGCTAAATTCTTTAAAACTGTGACAAATTATTTTTGCTTTCTTGTATTCATTTTATGTATAAGTTATTTAACCATAACTGTATATATTTCTGTTGTTGAACATATATATATATATACATTACACACGTCTTTTTAAGCCGTCGTTAATGGGTGTTAAATATGACAACTTTAAGACGTTTTAAATAAGACGACTTACGCTGTTTCATTTGAGACCAGTTTAAGACATCTTTAATACCAATTTCAAGTCGTTTTAAATTTGTCTTTAAGACGACTTGTTGTTGGGTGGGAAACGTCTATGATTAAAGACATCTTAAACTGGTTATTCCGAAAGACGTCTTAAGCTGGTTATTCGAACAGACGTCTTAAACTGGTTATTCCGACAACCGTCTCGTTAAGATGTCTTACGGACGTCTTAAACTGGTTATTCTGACAGGTTTCTTGTTAAGATAAGTTAAATACATCTTAAACTGGTTATTCTGAAAGACATCTTAAACTGGTTATTCCAAAAGACGTCATAAACTGGTTATTGCAACAGACGTCTTGTTAAGATATGTTAAAGACGTCTTAAAATGGTTATTCCGAAAGACGTCTTGTTAAGATATCTTACGGACATCTTAAATTGGTTGTTCCGACAGACGTCTTGTTCAGATGTCTTACGGACGTTTTAAACTGGTTATTCTGTAAGACGTCTTGTCAAGATGTCTTGCGGACGTCATAAACTGGTTGTCGGAAGACGTCTTAATGAGGTGTGGAAAAGCCGTCATAAACACGTCTTTAACTAGTTGCAGACGTCTAGATGAGTTAAAGATAAGTTACATATGTCTTTAAGTCGTCTCATGTTGGGTGGGATAGGACTTGCTTCTAGCTGAATTGAAAATTAGATATATTGTGGAAACTGTTGGGGTGTCTATGAGCACCGTCAAAAATATTGAGGACCAAATTTTAGTTGGAGAAGGCTTTAATAGAAAGTTAAGTGGTGGACACATGAATAAAAAACAGAATTATAGTCTCTCAAAAACCAAAATATTGAAAGATCCTACAGATTCCATAGTAAAACTATCCAACTATGAACGTTAGCCCGCAGGTTATAAAAAGACTGTTTATACTGATTTACAGCTTACCTCATATGCGAGGACCATAAAACACCTTTTAGAAAGAAACCTTTAGAACCAAGTACCCAGCTCAAGCCATGGTTCTAGAAGTTGTGATGAAAAAAAAAAGTCTAGTGATGGAAAAAGGAGTTCTAGGAATCTGATAGAAAAAAGGTGCCTCTTCAATTTTTTAAACCTGTTAAAAAATTGGGAGCTAAAGTTTATTGCAAGGTCCAGCGGTACAAAGTTTTAGCTGAAAGTGAATTAACCAAATGAGAATTGTATGTGAACCCAGGGTTTGTGCTCCGCCTACTACTGCAAAATAAGTGCAGAAATTCTACAAAGATTAATTTACAGTTTTTTGACCAACTACCTTCTAGCCTTTGTCCTACCTTGAATTAAACCCCCTCAACTATGTCGTTTGGGGGAAATTGAAGCACTCAATCAATGTAACTTCACACCGGAATCTATCAGTTGTGATTTTAATTATTTGCGATGTGTTCCGAAATTCTAAGCCAATAAAACAACTAAAACTTTAACATTATGCATTAATCCTTCTTATAATGAAAAAGATATTATGCCTACAACTGTGAGATTTAAAATCCACTACACACATACGTTTCAAGCCTATATGAAAAATCTCATTTTTGAAAAGCCCTTGCTATGGCCATCTACTAGAAAAAATGCATCTTTAAATAAAGTTAATTATGGTAATGATCTTACATACTCTGCAGTTAAAATGGATAACCCATTTAACAATGCCACCAATCCATCACAAATTGCAGTTTCAAATAGTATGCTAAAACTATTTATACCAAACCATCCCGTAATGTACGTTTCTAAAGTTGTAAAAGAGGAAGAAGAAGACCCATTAAAGAAAAAACAAAAGTTGTAATTATTTATATGAAATATATTTGATAAAACCCATTTCGTCACTTGTTTTCATTCCATTACATCACTTGTTTTCATTGATAAACTCTCATTTAATAAATGTAACATTTCTTGACTCAATAAAAGATACATAAGCTATTTCATTTACTTTTAAAATATGTTTTAACTTTTTTTTTGTGAATGCAACATAAAAATTTCATTTTTATATATAGCATTCGTAGTTACTAATACACTTCTAGGATTCATTCTTTTACAATTAACCAATTGCTTAGCTTACAGAATTGACGAGATGGTATTTGAAAACCTTGGCGTCATTCAAGCTATGAAACAATTATTAGAATGATCACTTTTCCACTTTGTCTATACCGGACCCAATAAATCCTCCATATGGTTTGACACCCAACACCAATCCGCCAGGTTCTATCCAATTATCTAGGTTTCCCATACCAAATGCCAATATAAGAACTGTAACTCTTCCTCTTCCTCTTTTACAACTTCAGTAATGTACATTACTTGACGGTTTGGTATAGAGGTCATGTGACATACTATGAGATCTTGTAGTATGTGACATGATACATGATACTCATTTGAGGCATGGATGCGTTTACCCGTAGGTGGAGGTTAATATTTATAACAGATGCTATTATCTACCATATATAAACTATGTTTAAATGAAATCTTGAACCCGAAATCTTGAGCCAGTTATTTGGAAAAAAAGAGAAATTCCGATAAAACTTTTTAAATATGCAAAGAAAAGAAAAGAAAGGATGCCTTAATTACTTCTTCAAGAACATAGCTGATGAAAACATCTAATTGTACAGGCTACGAAGATGGTCGAAGATGGCCTCCATGACCCATTTGAAGCCCTAACAGAAGTTTTCTAATTTGTTAAAAACATTAAAAATAATGATAGACATTACGATCATCATATTGTTAAAAAATTAATTTGAAGACATATGTTTAAAAAATTTGGTTACTATAAACAATATTTTTGAAACTGCATTTTGATTTTACATCGTCATTCCTAAGATCTTAAACTATTTCTTTAATCATGAGTTCGGTTGAAAAACTAAGAGATTCCACAAGATTCCATGGTAGTTTTAACAATTTCCCATCGATAGGTATATATGAAAGCAGAAAAAAAAAAACAGTTGCCAAAACTTGCCCTAATTCATTATACAAACTTTTAAAGAAAATCAAATCTAAATTTCATATCAATTATTTTTCACACATTTTTTACATTACATTAGCACTACAGAGATAATTTGTCATAACTCAAAAGCCAAAATTCAAAAACTCATGCTTAAACAAATTATGCTAAATTTCAAACCTCAAAAACCAAAAGTTTCATGGTTTGACTTCCTACTGCCTGGATTAAATGCTTGAAAATAAAACTTTCATACAAATTAACGAATAATAGTTCATTGCTTAAAGTAATTATAAAAAAACATATTAATTCCTATCATTCAAAAGTTAGGAATTAATCACGGTAATTTACTTGAGGCTATTCTACTTGAATTTTGTAGATTGGAGGGTCTAGACCATGGAAGTATTGATGAACCTGAAATGATAAATCTCAAGAAAACTCCATCAATATATAATTGTGAATTCAAATCTAAATTGCTGAAATATTCATGAACCTTTTCAATCACATGGATACACTTTAAACATATGGAAGTGGGGAAAGTAGAAAAAGTTGAGTATAAAAAAAAATTAAGGATTTTGAAAAAAAATTTCTTTCAAGTTGATCAATTATGGAATTAATTCGGAATTGTAGTCTAAATTAAAGGAAAAAAATTTTAACTTTAGCACAATTTTTTTCATAAAGATACTCCTGATGGCGAGCATACTTGTGTGTGTAATTTAAACAACATTTTATATGCTTTAAAATTGAAATCAAGCATTGTTATTTACACTGAAATAGAGAAAAACAGAAAATGTAGGTTTTCAACAGTGTCAGTTTTCCCTCTGAAAAATCAAAGTCATAAGGGTGGATAAAAAAACAGTTTAGTAAAACTTGTAGGTATAGCCTAACGGAGTTTGTACGCAATCTTTATCATGACACTGGCTTGTGTTCATAGTACTGGTAAGGAAAGTTCCACAAGTGCAAACATGTCAAAAAATGAAATAACTAAACTTACACATTTAATACAACCGGAAAATTTTCAAGGTTCATGCTAATCTTTTATCCAGAGTTTGTTGAGACCATTTATTTTAAAGCCGCTTTTCTATTCTATAAAGGTATAGTAATTTTATGCAAGGAGTCAAAAATCAAAGGCAATTTTTTCCCATGGTAATTAAATAGTTTCAAAATTTGTATCTTGGAATCCTTAGATATGTATACTATCCCATATAGGTGGCGCTCTTGGGTCAGCCAGGTTGATAATATGACAATCTGTGGTAACTGTCGAGTCTACTCTATTAATTTGCCCGTCTGAATGAATAACGTTTCGAAAAGACGGGTGGAGAACAATTTCAAGTTGGTCCGATTAAACAGAAGAATATTTTGTTGATAAAAAAATTTTAACTTTAAAAATGGCTACTACTGAAACTTCTGGAGATGATCCGAACACTAACAAAGTTATATATCAACAACCAACTTTAAAAGTACAAGAATTAGATATATATAGAGCGTCTCAGCTTGGGTAAAAATTATTATCTTAATGCTCATTTTGGATTTACTAGTCAAAATTTATATACGATAGCTAAATTACATTATACAATTACCTACTGTTAAATGTAAACAGTTTAACCCTCTGAAAACCCACATTTTCTTATAATGATTTTAGAATTTTTTCCTTTAGTATAAATACAAATGATGTGTCAATAATTCAATATTTTTAATGTTTTTTTCCTTATAGCCCAAGACTTAACAATTTTAAAAGTGTTGTAAGTGCATAATAAAGATCAAATTCATATCAAATATGATACACATTCATTACATACAATACATCATTTAGACACACATTAATACTAAATATTGTCTTATCTTGTATAAAGCAGTTATTATATGACTCAAATCTGTCATGATTTGAAAAGTCAATGAGGCCCATATGAGGCCCATATGTAAAATGTGATTTTACTTAGTAATTAAAAAAATTCATTGTAATTGGTAATTCCCCTGAGTCCTACAGATGGAACATTGGAATTTAAAACTTAAAGAAAAAATTTAAACATGAAATAGATTTTTCTTAAACAGATTTTTTGTGGTTGGTCACTGGTGACCCAGTGGGCCTTAGAGGGTTAAAATAATTTTAAAATGATAATAATAATTTAATTTGATTTAAAAAGCTCCAGTGGAAAAACCTCACATAAACTTAGTTATGTTAAAATTAAAGTCTTATTCAAGACATTAAATTTTTAAAGTTCTGGACTTTAAATTTTAAAGTTTTTTAATGAAAAAAATAACTGTTTTTGGTTTTGAACAAATTTTATAATTATTCAACTTAAATATCTTCTTATAGTATTTACTTACAGAAAATATAAAAAATAAGTCTTAAATTAGAATGTTTAAATTCTTATTACAATAGAAAGACTATTTCAAAAGCCAGGTTGTAATCTGTTTTTATATTTTTTCTGCTGATAGCTCTAAAAGTTGCATTTCTTATATTTAGGGATCTAGCACGCTGCCAAAAAATAATAGAAGAAAAAGGTGTGGAATATCTCCTCGAACATGATGAAAGAGGGCATACTGCCTTGCATTGGGCATGTCTAAGTGGTCATAATAATATAGTGAGATTTTTCATACAATGCAATGCTCCATTAGATAAAGCTAGTTTAAATGAATTAGGATCCAAGCCAATTCATTGGGCTTGTGTTAATGGTCAAATTTTAACAGTAGACTTACTCCTTCTGCATGGTGTATCTGTTAATACAACAGATAAAAGAGGATGCACACCTTTGATCATTGCAACCCAGTATGGAAAAACTATGCTAGTTAGTTATTTAATAGGCAAGGGAGCAAGAAAAGACTTTACTGATGTTGATGGAGATACTGCTCTGCATTGGGCATCATTTAAAGGTAGTTTTTTTGTTTAAAAATTTGCTTGTTTTATATTATGCATTTGAGAACGATACAAAGGCAGAATTTTATAAAAGTCATGCTTTTTTTAAATTATAATTGATCTGGTAAATCATGTAATAATCTTTAATGCATAAAATCATATTATAATAATCTGGTAAATCATGCTATAATAATTTTGTAAACCATGTCACTCTTTTATGCTTACAATCATATTGTAATAATCTTTTATAAAATTGGTAGTTAGACATGTAATACTTATTTAATAAAAGTTTCTTTTAAAAAAAGAGATTTTTTGTTTTAAATGCTATGTTGAAGGCAATTTTAACATATTTTTAAAGAAATTAGAAGGTATGTGGTAATAGATTGTTGCCAGTAAACTTTTAGTACTGTGGTGTGTAACTTGCTTATAATATTGGTTTTACCACTACTTAAAGCGTTAATTTTTACAGAGAACATTACAATTTTTAAAAGTCTGAATTTGATTTCTATTAATTAAAATCTTTCAATATCATTATTAGCTGTCTTCAGAACCAAATTCAGTATTTGGCATTACCAAACTGAAAATCAATATGATACATTTGAAGTTGATTGGCATATAATGACATTTTTTTTGTTGCCCAGTGAACCATTTAACCATTTTTGCTGCAGTAATAATCATGGAAGATATTGCTGTAGTTATTATTGCTGTTTGTGCTGATTTATAGTTTTGATCAGTGTAAAATCTTGTGATTGTTAAAATGCTGTGCAAAAATCTAGTGGTCCTTTGTCAAATTGGGTAGCACTGTAAAAATCCAAAAATGTGATGTAAGTTTGATGGAAGAGCTGTTTGGTTTTGCTCTTGAAAGTACACATCCTTTAAAATGAGTCAACTTTGTCTAAGACTTGAAGTAATTTGGCAAAAATTAGGGGGCATTCATATCCAATACTTAAATTCTCATATTTTTTAAAGCAAAAAAAACTGGCAAGTAAGTTAAATGTAATTTTATTAATGAGATATTTATTTTCATTCTCAAATTAGCAATAAAATTTGTTTAGACTTTTTTGGCTTAAAGACAAAGTAAGATTTGTAAAGCTAAGACTTTTCCATGTAGTTTGATGGTTTATAAAAATATAGGTTAAAAGTTTTATCTACTTTTTGTAAAATTGGTCAATATTTGCCCTATTTTGGATGGTCAGAGACCATTTAAAAGCATTTTTTTTTTATTGTGAATGCTCATGATTTGTGTATTTGTATTTCTAGGGTACAGTGAAATTGGTCAGTTGTTGCTTTATAGTGGCTTTAATCCAAAACAAAAAGATGATGTTGGGCAGGTATTCTAGTCCTTGTTTTTGTATTGTTTTTTAAAAAGAATTTTAAATAATTTGAGGACACAACAAGAACAATTCTTTTATGTCAACAAAAATTAAATTTTTTCAGACCCCAATGCATCTGGCATGTTTGAGTGGAAACCTTGAAATGGTGAAGCTTATAAATAAGCAGGTATTTAAAATTTAAATATTAATTTTTGTGAAAACATGGTTACTTATTACTTGATGAATTTTTTAAGTAACTTTTTTGTTTTGTTTGATATGAAAAGTTCTCTTAAAAAATACCCCATGATATCTGCAAATATTTCTTTTGAAAATAATATCTACCATCTTTTTAAAAGATTTTCTTGTTTTTTGTTGACTCATTGTTTTGCTATCCATTTTACAAAATTTAAAATTTCAAATGCCTTATACTTATTGTTTGTGTAAAAAAAATACACATAAAAAGCTAAAACAGCCAAGACCAATATCCTGAGCGAGCTGATTCATTATGAATCAATATTTTTATGCTTCTTTATTCTCTCAAATGTGAAGTTAAAATTAAATGATGTGAAATTCAGAAAAAATTATTTTATTTTATTCTAAATTTCTCGTTTTAAGCATTTTTAAAGGATATTTGATTTAAAATTTGCATTAGGAATTTTTATTGAAGCATTTTGAAGTCTATTTGATAGATTAAAGACTGGCAATTTAATTACAGGGTTGTGATCTTGAATTACGTGATTGCAACAACAAAACACCTCTGGACTTAGCGAAGGGAAGAAACTATCAAGATATTGTTTCTTTTTTGGAAAAACAAATGAAAGTGAATACATACTGCAGTTTTTGGTTTGTTATATTTTTTTAAATATTATTTCATATTCAGAAATTAAAAAAAAATTTAAAAATTTCATCGCTTTTGTATTTTCTTTGTTGCAGCAAAAGAATACTTGAACATATTGGTCAGAGACGCCATGTGTTCTTTTTTATATTTATGATGTTGGGCTTCAGCTATCCTTTGTACATTTATCATGTATGTTCATTATAATAATAAATTTGTTAGAAGATAAGCGAATATATTGCATGTGGCATGCTAATTTACCCATTGATAAACCAACAAAGTTTAAATAAAATTAAATAATTTCCATTGAATATGAAAATTTATCTATCCAACAACTTTCAGGTAAAGCCAAATTTTTACATGTGGCTGGATGTAGTCAGCTTGCTAAAAGCCACTGCTTGAATTTGAGTCCACAGCTTTATCAGCCACACATCTTAAGGCCAAATTTTGGTGTTGTCTCTGAGTCTGCCTTGGGCCAAGTTTGCTGTGTTATGGGGGTTATCGCTAAAGTTTGCTTGTTTCCATGGAATAATATGAGGTTGAAGAACTTTCTTGGTACTCTTTATCAACCATCCTGAAACCTTATAGTAGAAACAATGGGGGGGGGGGGCATTTTGAGGTCATTTGAAGCAACCAAACTATAACCTGGTTCAGGTGTTCTATCTGATTATTGTATTGATATGATCAGGTGTGTCCTCAATTATTAAGGTAGAGATGTACCTGTTTGTTCTCCTGTCTGTTTAATCAAAAAATATTTCTGAGAAGATGATACTGGAGTTTTTTTCTTAAAAATCCAAAGAAATGTCTTACAGTTTTGAAGTTTCTGTTCCTTCAAATAAGAGTAGAAAGAAAATTAACTCAAGATTTGACCATAATAAATGTTTGACAATTCTTCTGTCAGCCTTCTCTGACAAATTCATGTTTCTGGTCTTTGGCCTCATGGTCTTGAAGGGGTTCTTTATGCAGACCTTAACTTTGGCTATGAAAGTCTTGGTAGCAACTGGAAACCTGACATTACTTTTGAACTTTCTTTTGATGTTGCTATTGCTAACGAGAAGTTTTTTTGATGTTGTTAGTCTTTCTGAATACATTAAATGACTTTATATCTTGCTAGAGGACATGAAGAGTCAGAGGGGGCCTTCATGAAGCCTGCATGAAGGGCCTCTACTACTTCCTCACAATTTTCCTCTAACATTTTTAATTTTTAAGCCAAAAATGTTTGCATGTTGTAAAGATTGATCATAGGAACCACAGGAAAAAATTAGTTTCAGAAATAAATATATCTATCACCCAAACTTATTATATTAACTATGATGGGTAACTTATCACACCACATGTGGTAAATATCTTAGTATTGTGTGAGCTTTTTTCTGGTATTCTTTATGTTGTGCATGGAAATCATACTTCATACAAATTGCAACATTTCTGGTGCAATTTATTATGGTTTTAAAAAATTTTTTTTTATAATTTGAGTTTTGAAAATTGTATCATCTGTTATCATGTGGAAATTTCTTAAATTATTTTTTAGCTTTGTTAATAAAATTTTGGTATTTTTAGATAAATTTCTTAGCTGAGCAGATTCCTATCTTAAACATTGTATTTCTAATATGCAACATTCCTATGTGGTATTTTTTCATACGAACAGCAAATATTGATCCTGGATTTCTCCCTCAGCATTCAGATGAATATGATCTTGCTTTAAAAAAGGTTTTCAGCTTATTAACATTTAACAAAACAAAGTTACTGTTTTTTTTTTTGTTTTTTTTTTGTTAATTTCATAATTTTTTTAGGTTTCTCTTCATAAAGAATGGGAAATTGATAATCCATCTTCAAATCCATTGGCAAGGCTATGCCACACCTGTCGTTTAGTCCGCCCATTAAGAGCAAAGCACTGTAGGTTGTGTGATCGTTGTGTTAATGAAATGGATCATCATTGTAATTTTGTCAACAACTGTGTCGGACCAAATAATAGGTAAATAGAACTGAGTTGTTTTTTGTTTTTTTAAATAAGTCAATAAAAGACAATTCAAAGTGTTTTATTTTGCATAAGATGGTTTCTGTTGAGTTTTTATTTTGATAATTAAAAAAACTCTCATTCAGCTTTTCTATTTAGTTATATTCAATAATTATTGTTTAAATTAGGGTTCAGTTCTTTTTATTCCTTGTGAGTGCATCTGTAAATATGTGGTTAGCAATCTATATGGCTTCGCAAATAGTTTTTGCTCTGGGTTGGACAATTATCCGACTGTCATTTCTAATTATTTATGGTGTGTTTGCACCATTTATTCTGTCAATGATGTGTATTACTGTAAGTGTTTGTTTACTCATAATTTATAGTGTTTTTATGTAATATCCGGAGGTTTGTATATAGTATCCGGAGGTTTGTATATAGTATCCGGAGTTATTAGTTTGAGAATTTATTTTCGGGGAGTATCCTTTCCAAAACCAACTCCTAAACTTTTACTAATATTATTAAAAATATTTGTACTAAAAACGCCAATTGAGAAGAGAATGTGCTTTTTAGATACGGTTTGTTAAACTTAAATTTCTTTAACAACTTTAATAAAAGTCGTTGAATGTCAAATTATATTTCAAGTTGAAATAGTTTCTTAATAAATAATTATGGTTAAGTTACCAAAGTTTTTAATGTGAAAACTAAATCCAAATTCATGATAAATTGAAAAAAGTCTTATTTTTATGTAGATCTACCAGGCCGCTCTTAACATCACAACCAACGAGCGCATTAACAAATCAAGATATCTATATTTGAAAGACGCTTCTGGGAATTTCTACAATCCTTTCGACCGTGGTGTTTTCCTTAATCTTCTTGAATTTGTAAAGTTGGCGCCGCCTCTAACTGCAAATCGTAATAACGATGCGCAGTACTCTATTTAAATATACCATCAATTACAACTGAGAAGCGCGACATCATCTTGTGTTTCTGTCAAGAAAAGTCTTTTGACTGAAATAATTGTTACAACTGTGTACCAAACGCGATTGCGTAGTATTATTTTCAATGATTAGCGCGCCATACTTGGTGTATACTAAACCTGTTGTTAAAGCCGACAAATGTAACATAACGTTGAATGTCGTTGTTACAGCTGTTGTATGTAGTGGATATTGTTGTAATATAGCTCAATCAATACTCTGAAGGTTTATTTTAATGATCCTGTAATCATTTTTTTGTAAACTCCGTGTTTTATGTATATGTAATAGGGCATCCTGTAGTTTTCAACTTGCATTAATAAGGTCATGCCCAAGATTTTATTTGCCTCTAGGTACACACATTAAGGGTGGGCATATAAAAATTTATCAAAATAAAAGAAACATTTGCAAAAATAGACCTTAATTTTTGAAAATATTTGAAATGAGGAGGGGAGAGCAAAGTTTAAAATGTGTATCCCATCTCCTCCTCCTCCCAATGCAATTTACTTGTGCCAACTTTTTTTCCAATTTTCAAAACATTCTGCAAAGTCTTCTTCAAAGTCCTCAGAGCCTTCAACTCAGTCGTTTCAGTTTCTATCTCTTCTATCAATTGAAAGCGGTGTCCACGGAGCGATTTCTTCAGTTAGCAAATAAGCAGAAGTCACTTGGTGCTAAGTCAAGCGAATACGTTGGTTGCAAAACAATATGGGTTGAGTTTGTGGCGAAATGACCACGAATTACGAGTGCAGTGTGAGATCGTGCATTATCTTGACGCAAAAACCAAGTCTTTTGACGCACAGCATTTTTCAAACGACGTATAGCACCCGAATAGTATTCTTTGTTGATAGTTTGGCCGGTTGGAAGGAATTCATAATGCACCACACCACGATAATCAAAGATAATCCACGATATGTCAGCATGACTTTGATTTTTGCCTTGCTTTGACGTAGTTTTTTCGGTCACGGGTGAACTTTGGCACGGTATTCACCTGATTGTTTGGTTGTTTCCGGGTCGTAAGCGGAATTCTGATGCGTTTCATTTTGTCTTGATAGTCGAAAAGCATTGACTCACACACTTCAACGCAGCGCTGTTTTTCCATGAAATTGAGGTTTCACTTTTCTGAGGCCCAAATGGGTATTCAAAATAGTTTTCACTGATCCGATATTTAAAAAAAGTTAGTAAGGTCTCGGACTGTCAATCGACAATTTTGGAAAACCAAGTCTTTGATTTTGCTGACGTATAGCTCATCAGTTGATGTTGATGGTGGTCTTGGCCATGCTTCGTCTTTAACGCTTTACCGACCCTTTTTTGAACATTTCGTACCACTCATAAACTCTCGTCTTCAATAGTGCTTACTCACCGAAGGCCTTCTGCAACATTTTCAACGTTTAGGCAGCAGAAATTTTATTCCGCACACAAAATTTAATGGAAAAAAACAAAAAAACGAAAAATTCACTTTTAGCTGCTTATAAAAGGACGCTTATCTCAAGCACTAATGAATATTTTGACGTGTAATTTGGAACAAAATAGGTTCTAAAAGTTACTAAAATGAATGCTAAAATGAATAGAGGTTCTTCTTGCTTGCAAAAAGAGGACTCTATTCTTTGCTCTTAACTCAGATAAAACCATCTTTTCCCTCAAAACCAAAGATTGTTTCAGAAGCTGCAGTTACCTAAAAGAAGCTAACTGTTTTAAAAGCTACTTTCATGACAGTAAATATTTCTTAAATTTTTTGTCATTTAAAATATATTATTTTAATGTGCGTGTGAACATAATATATTTAAAATATATTATGTTCACACGCACATGGAGATGAGAGGACAATTAAGAAGGAAAAAAATTCTTTACCTTCTTAATTGTCCTCTCAACTCCATGTGGGTGTGAACAGGGAAATACGGAACTATTATAAGGATACTCAAGGAATTTTTCTAGATCATCATTGTTCATTTGGCAGGTTAAAATGGGTTCATTAGCTTCTTTCCATCCTATAAGGTCAGTCAATGTGGTTGCATGCAAGCTTAAGTTAGGTATCTTATATGCTCTGGGAGCTAGGCTTCTCATATTCTGATGCTTTTTAATTTCCAGAATTTTATTAACAGTAAATTCCCTTTCAAACTTGTTTTGGCTGCAAATAAACGTTTGCATTAAGATTTCAGAATAAGAATACCATGCTGAAGATCTCAAATATTTTTCAATAATTTTTTGTATAATTTCATCTTGAAGTTTGATAATGGTGAGATGGTTTAATACGTGTTGTGGCCCCTCTATCCAGCTATGCCTCACTTTGATTTGGAACCACATAAGGAAGTAATCTGATACAATAAACTTAACAATTAAATCTAAGTTGAATACCCACAATAAAAGTAAGAACCTGTGTTGAGCCACCTTGAATGGGCTATAGTGCCCGGTTTTTGGTTTGCCAAACTTTCAGTGAGAGTTCCTGAAATTACCGTTTGCCATATTTTATAGGCTTGATCTGAAGATAACTCATTTACTATTTCTTCACAAGGTTCAATTAAGGCAGGACCTACAGATATTGGCTTGAGATTGTAATTTCTTTCCGTTTCAGTCACCTTTGGCATCTTTGATGGTTAACTTTTGTAAAGACGTTAGTATTATTGGAATCTGAAAAGAAGTGAAACTGTCCCAATTACTTGATTCTAAGTGATGAATTGGAGGATGAAAACTGATGAAAATGTTTCTAGTAAAGATGAGAATGTTTCTAGTGAAGATGAGAATGTTTCTAGTGAAGATGAAAATGTTTCTAGAAAAGATGAGAATGCAAATGAAGATCATTCACGATTTTTGCCAGAAAGTGACCATCATTAAAAAGATACTTACTAATTGAACTTTTTATCTCTTTTACAATCAAAATAATAATTAAAAATTTATCTCTTTTATAATAAAAAAAAAAGATAAAATTTTTTTATTTTATAATTTCGATGAAAAAAAAACCCGCTAGAACAACTTCATTAAAATTTTCTTTGAACTTTGATGAAATTTACTAAAATTGGAAAAGAATTCAAACTTGCTTAATAAAAGACATAATAAAAGATCCTTGTGAGATCAAGAATCAGATAGAAATGTAAAATGTAGAACTATTTGGATAAATGGAAAGATCAATTGTGAGCTTATTTGGATGAATAGGAAAATCAACTTTTAAAAGTCAAGGAATTGATTCTCAGAACCTTTTTCCAATCACTTCTTCCTGAAAAAATTTTTATTCCTGAAAATGTTGAAATAAATGCTCGTTTGTGCTCTATCTTAAGAGTAAAAGTTTTATTTACTTTTTTTCTGGAAAAAACTTCTTACATTTTTAACATTGTAGTTTAACAACTCAAATTTAAGACTGCAATTTAAAAAAAGGAAATTGTTATTTGCTATGATATTTTAAATGATAACATATTTCTTTTCAAATTTAAGTCAATCAAAAAAACGTTGTAAATACAAAAACCTTTCACGAAAACTTTTATTCTAGGTTTTGGTTGTTTTTATAATTATGATAATTGTAATAAATGTAACAATGATTATAACAATTATTACAATAACAACAATTATAATAATAAATATAGCAGTAATAATAATTGTAATGATTATTATTTTTTTTATAACTGTTGTAATTATAATAGCAAAAAATAAAAATATTTACTAAATAAACAAAATTTTTAAAATTCAAACAAAGGTAATTTTGATAAATTAACAAGAATCAATTTAATTAAATAACATACTATAATTAACAAGCTTCGAAGCCCTAAAAGCACTAATTAAAAAAAAAATTCAATCATTAGAAGTACTAGCAATAATAAGCTTATTATGCAATACATTATTTTTAAATATCAAATTTTATCAAAAAATTAGTTCTTGAAAACTGAATAGCAAATCATTCATTAACAACAAAGCTTTGGTACAACAGTTTTTAGTGTAACAGTTTGTACAACCAGCTCAACAAATCTTTTCATTTGACAGAAGACATTAAGATTTTCCTCAGGGAAGATATAAACAAATAATACCCACCATCTTTTTTTTTTTTTAAACCATCAATAAACTTCTTTTTACTCTTGGAGCAAAGAACATATTTTAAAAATTTATAATCATATACAAAGTAGTTAAAAAAAATGACTTATTTTTATTATTATTATTAACAATAATAATAATAATAATAATAATAATAATAACAATAATAATAATAATAATAATAATAATAATAATAATAATAATAATAACAATAATAATAATAATAATAATAATAATAATAATAATAATAATGATAATAATGATAATAATAACATTAATAATAATAATAATGATAATAATAATAATAATGATAATAATAATAATAATAACAATAATAATAATAATAATAATAATAATAATAATAATAATAATAATAATAATAATAATAATAATAATAATAATAATAATAAAAGTGATAATAACAATTAATAATAATAGTAAAAAAATAATTATCATACAAAGAATAAAAAATATAAAACATTAAATGTTTCTAAAAAATTTATTTAAGTGCTTTAATAAATCTTGTGCATAAATTTACAACTTATATGATGAAATTGAATAATGATAACTTATGAATAATAACTTATAAATAATAATTTATAGGTTGAAATAGTTAAATAATATTTTACATGATCAAGTAATTGTACTAAAGAAACTAAAAATAGAACAAAACATTTTTTCCTTTTGTTCTTTTTCTCTTATTCCTCTCCTCCTAATTTTAAGTTACGTATTCCGTTTGTGATTTTTAGTGATTACACTCCAATGCTATATTCCTGGGTCTTATCCCATTCATATTCTGGAGAATAAACAACTTCTCTTGCTTCGCTTTGCATTTTATTATGTAAATCGTAAGAATGGAGACTGGGTCGAGGAATTCGAGCTAAAATAGTGGTTAGAGTAAAGCTTACAAGGTTCGTTTTTTACAATTTTAGTTTCTTACTAAAATTGTAAAAATATGTAAATTATGCATATCAACGACATAAATGATGCATGTAAACAAAATAATGTAAAAATGTTGTACTTACATCTCTTTCCAATTTCTGTAAATAAAAAAAAAATAAAGCAATAAAAAAAGTGCTTAAAAATAACAATAATAAAATCTCAGAAACCTCAGAAAAATTGTGTATAATTAAAGGGAGTATACAACAATCAAGTATATAAAACCTAGTCTTTAAAGTTTTCTTACCGTATACAGGTCCACCTGACACACAAACGGGACGCGGTACAGCATACATATCTGGACAATAAGGATCTATGCATCGAACGCGCTGAATTTTGCAAACCATTGTAGCAGGGCAGTTAAAAAGCTGTAAAAATTTAAATTTGTAATTAAATTTTTTCTTATTTAAATTTAAAGTAAAATGTAAAGATTTTAATGAGAACCTGGCACGGATGAGGCTCTCTTTCAGCTTCAGTACACACTTGAGCTCCGCAATGGTTTACACAGCATTTTTTATCGCCGCTGCATTCTTGATCATCCAGACACTCGTTCGTGTTGCATGATGGGTATTCATCACCTGGCAATATTATGCTAAGTCCAAAAAAATTCAACCGAGTATCTTTTACTTGAAAGTTGTTTATTGGATTTGGGCAAATTCCCGTTCGTGCTAAAACGCCTGTAAAATAAAATATTTTCTATACCATTTTTGGTAATATTTTGATAATTGTTAAATACTTCATGATTACTCATGAAGTATTTCTCATCATTAAAACATTAGGTGACTTCATGAGTGAGGAAGAAGTATTTTAATTTCTTAATTGTTTTTAAAAACAGCCCTAAAATTTTAAATATAACAAACGCAACAAACCTCTCCTTTTTCTTTTGTGGAAATTTATCGACGCTAAAATACATACATACATATATATATATATATATATATATATATATATATATATATATATATATATATATATATATATATATATATATATATACTTATTAGGTAATTTCATATACTTTAAAAATAAAGTTTAATTTTTTCGCTACCTGATTCTACAAAAAGTTCTTCAAAAAATAGTATTAAAATAAAGTACACAATACAACTTTTTATTGCCACCGCTTTCATGTTTGTATCATCAACATATCGAAGTAGAACTGTACCCAGACTTTCCTGCAAACTTTTTTTAAGGATAAGATTTTTTTTGCATCGGTATTAGGATAATTGCGCCCCTCAAAATAATACAATGTGCCCTCGTGCACCTTACATTAGGTACAAACAAGGTGCATTGAGCATTAATCACTGAATTTTCACTAATGACCGATTTTAAGATAGTAAAAAAATCCGATAAAAATTTTTCAAGTTTTCTTTTGAACATTTTATCATTAAATGTCTTTGTTTATTTGTTTTTACTATTAACAGTTTTCTATTTTTAAAAAGTTATTTGAAAAATAACTAAACTGCTAGGTATATGAGATATAAAAATTACTACATAGCGTAACGAAAGCTGTATAACTGTCCAAAAATATATTTTAAAAAATCTTTTATAAGTAATATATGTTTGCAATAATACATGTTTTGCCTGTAATATATCAGATACTTTTATATCTGAACGCTTTCGTATCTACCGTTTACAACATGAGTTTAAATTTTTGTAATGGAAGCATGTTTAATTAAGTTCTTCAATTTCAGACCGGTTTAAATGTTTAACATCAAGATATTTAACTCTCATCAAGATAGTTGTATCCAATAGTATCTTTCTTGCATCTTAATGAGATATATTTCTTACTTCTCCATTGAAACCATCAATTTTGTTATTAACAAGCCTCATATAATCAAAGTTTTGAGGTGTCAGAAGTTCCTCGAGTTTTTTTGAGTCGAAGGCTGTTTTCTTATGTTATGGAAAACTATTTTTTAGTAAGTTTTTAAGTTTTCCACAAATTTGAATATGAATATTTATTAACTACAGCCTTACAACAACCTTTCAGTAAGTTTTCTTCGAGGACTTTTACGAGTCAACCTCTAAAATATGGGAAAAATTAATGATTTACATAATTTTGTTCCCAAATTTTTAAAAGCGTTAGTTCTAAAAGCATTAATATTAGTATTAACGTTAGCATTAATATCAGAGGTAAACCAATATTATAATGCAAAAATAATGGTTTAGAGCCTATCCATACGTGGAATATTCTCGATCAAGCAGAACCGTTTAAACCTGATAGTAAATATTATTATTAAAAAACGTTGTGGAGAAAATTATATAAAAATTAACTAGTGATAAATTTAGTCCTAGATTGCTAACAAAATAGTGACTGATGTATGACCGGCATAATTATAATTCTGTGAACTCGAAAAATCAATTTCAAAATTTGCATCCTTTTATAGAAAAAGTTCAATTAACTACCTGCTTCAAAAAAATAATATGAGATAACTTTATGACAAAAATAATCTTGAGTTTGAGTCAGTAAAGGTTACAAAATTTACTTGTAGTTAACGACTTTATATTTTCAAATAGAGATTGTAAGAGATCAGTATTTGAAGAATTGCTTTGAACAAGAATTCTATTTGATTACGACAAATCAAGTTGATAGCCCGATCAACCTGCTAATTATAATTCAAATTTAAACTTTTTTTTTTAAGTGACTCCCCCGCATTGTAGAGGAGAGTTGTACAGAATGGATTCCAAAATTAGCCTTTTTTTAAAAAATACGATTAATTTTTTATATTGTGATTATGGCAGATGTATTATTTCAGAAGACAAGATTGATATTTTAAATGTTTGAAAGCCCTTCGGAAGCTGTGAAACATTGAGCAAATACAACATTGTTAAAAAATGCAATAAATACGACCTGTATCAAATTGTTTGATGGTCCATTCAGTCCAGTTGATTGTACTAAATAGGCTGACCTTACATTGAATGGACCAGCAGTAAACCTGTTCTATGTAATAAAAAGTTGAATTATGAAATGAGAGTAATATTCATGTTCCAATATTGAATAATATTGTTATTCTTCTGAAAAATAACCTAAAAGAAATCATGAAAAATCATGTTGAACTTGGCCATACTTATCTTGGACACATTTTAAACCTAGATTTTACAAATCGCAGATTCTTTTTTTTTGCTACTTTTTTATAGTTTCGAAAGTGTTATTTTATTTACTCAGTAGATCATCAGGGGTGATAAAAATAAGAGCTTAAAAACAAGAAGACAATATGCTGAGACAAACTAGATTTTTCTGAATATGAAAATAATTTCTCCGTAAATATTTAAACAATCTCCAAGGCCATAAATATTTAAACAATCTTCAACACCATTATTACTTCTTTGACATAGATATCATTAGTCTTAGACTCATCAGATGTTATTGATAGAAAAGAACTTTAAAGTTTTTTTTTCTTGATTTTCTCAGTTGTTTATTTTTAAAATTGTTTTTCAGAAAAGCTATGTCTTTTTAACTTTTGCTGGTCGTTGATTTTGGAGAGCCTCTTTGACTGCACTATCAGTTAGAATTGAACAAGATAGCTTTTTGCAAGTACCTTTACATGTTTCTAAATGAGCTTTTTCAGTGGGATAAGGGTGTATACTTTCTACTTCTTTTCTACTACTTTTTGTGAACTTCACAATTTGTTTTTATTTCTACTGAACTTAGATTGATGTTGAGTACCTCAAGATTGGGTCTGTTTGTAACATGTTCTGGCACTTGAACAGTAGTGATGCCAGTTTCATCAACATTCCAAACACTCTTATCAAAAGACTTTGCAGATTACCTTATAATAAATCCACATTATGTTTATTGAATTCTGACATTTGACCAATTAATGTTGCCTCTGGTTTCTTTTTAACCATGAAGCCTGACATCAATACTGAAAGAAATCGTTGAGATGTTGAAAAAAACCAGTTTTGGGGGAAAAGTTCTGGACAATGCTTTAAAAAAAACTCTAAATCAATCAACACCAATACATTTATTTGTTTTATGTTTTGGACAACTTGAACATAAATGTGAAAATTTCTTTTCAAGTTTCAGAGCACATTCAAATGTTAGTGCTCTTAACTCAATAAAACGCAACCCATATACAATTTTTGAAGAAACGAAGCAATATTGAAACAGCTTTTGATACTGAAAACACTTTTATATGGAATACATTGCAATTTATTTAACTCATTTATTTAATCCATTGCCAAGCTTCTTTCATTCATCTTTTAGAGTTGAACAGTAGACTTTAAATATCTTAGCAGCTTTAAATTTCAGATAAAGCTTTTGTCAAAATGTTATCAACTTGGATCATATTATTGAGATTCCAATCATCCTTTACTGTTGTTGATTTCCATTGTGTCATAATGCTTTTGAAACAAAAAATGAATAAAAACTAGATTTAATCATATTTTAAAAATTAGTTTTTTAATTTATAAAAAGCTATATTGTGTAAAAGCTTAAATGTAGAATAACATGTATTATGAAATTTCATTTATCTTTTAATAACTTTATTGATTTAAGTCAAATAAGTTACTTATGGTATTTTATTCAGATTACTGTAGGGGTTACTGATGATTTGATATACAATGCTTTTTTTATTTTAAACATTGGACTAAGTTTTTAAACATTGGACTAAGTGTTTCTTAAAGTTTTTGAAAGACACTCAAAAGTTTCTTAATTATCATTGAACTTTAAACCTCAAAAGTTTACTCAATATTAAGAAACTCACATAAAGGGGAGACAAAAAAAAACTTTCTTTCTAGATATACCATACATAATAAATGATATATATATATATATATATATATATATATATATATATATATATATATATATATATATATATATATATATATATATATATATATATATATATATATATATATATATACAGTGGCGGCTCGTCAATAGGGGCCATAGGGGCCCGGCCCCACTTATATTTATTTAAGATAAAATATAAAATATTTGGTAATGTAATTATGTATATATATATATATATATATATATATATATATATATATATATATATATATATATATATATATATATAATATGCAACTATTAGCCTAAACTATTTGCAGACAGGTTTTATAAAAATAAATAGTTCTAAGTTAGTTCTAATTTTAAACTATATTAATTTATAAGTAATATGTTTATTTGCAATTTATTCAAAGTATTGTAGCGTTGTTTTAATTCATTGCCAATAGCGGCTGGGCCGATTTTTACTGGCCCTATTTATTTTGTTTATATTAATATTATTTTTGATGCGCGCGCAGAATTTGTTGTGCTTTCAGATGGGACGAAAAAACGCACCGCAGCACAGTGGAGTATTTGTATGACAAAACCGCTCAAAAGTCAAAAAATCAAGTTCGCATAAAAGTCTTATTAACTTTATTATTTTCAAGCTAGATAATTGCTTCATTAGATTATGTAACAGAAAATTCTTCTCGATTTTTCCTTTTGTCGTATTTTTGTTCAGAACGTGGCGTTGTTATTTGAAATTTCGTGGGAAAAAAAAATTCAAAAATTTGTGACATTTGCTATTGCAGCTATTATTATAATATTGTTCAGTTTTGAAAAAATAAACGGCTAATTATGGCAGAGGAAGGTATGACCTATATTTTAAAATAAAATTACATTAAATTTCTGTAGTTATTGTGCATAATATAAAGCGTTTTTATGATGGACTATTTGAGTTTTAATTTTCATATAAAATTATAATGTAATAATGTTTTTGTTAACAAGTATGGTCTTGTCGAGTTATAATTTTTTTACGAGCAATAACTATAGGCTGTAAACAATCAGATACTTTTGTAAAATTATCCGCCAACGTCCGCCACTTTTTATATTAACGCTTCAAAAATAGTGTGTAGACCATTTCGTAATATACACAATCTCGTAAAACGTCTTGAAATAGCTATAAAATAAATTCTTGTTGTCTAATTTTTGAATATTTTTGTACAAACTTAACCAAACTACGTAAATCTTAAATTGTATCTAATATATTAAACTATCAAACTATAAAATCTCAAAAAATATATATATATCTTATTTGTCTTTCATTAAGGTCACACCACTATGTATTTACTGATTTTATTATTTATCATGTAGATTCGACAGAAGTCAAAAAGTTGTTCACTAGAAGAGAGTTATATGAAATAATGAAAGATTGTAAAGGTAAAAAATTTGATGAAAAGTTTTCGTTGTTAGAAGAACACCTTATAACAGTCATGAAATATCCAATAGATCAAAAAAGTACCATAACAAGAATTTTAAAATTCTTTAAGAGTGATTTCAAGAAAAGATGGATAGCTGCAAGTTATAAACAAGAAAGTTTTATAAAAAACAATAAACAATGGCTCAAATCAAACATCGAGCTACCTTATTGGTCAATAAACATTCGACAGAAACCTGGACGACCATCAAAATCATTTATAGAACTAAGTGATTGCAGCAAGCGTCGAAAAACTATGGATTTGCGCAAACAGGTCTCTGTTGATGAGTTGACGTACGCAGCCAGAATGAGCCAGCACACTTCAGGAAATACTGATGTTTCAAAATTTATTAAAGAAATTACGGCCACGCCTACCAGAGCAAAGAAATACCGAAAAGCATTTAACTCTGCTTTTAAAAAAGTAACTGTCAATAAATTAACACCTCAAGAGGCACTGGCACTGTTTGTAGAAGGCGATTTTACCAGAAAACAGTGGGAACTTATTCAAAGTAGAAACAAAAGTGTCTACCCCTGCTACTCAATAATACAACAAGCCAAAAAAGAATGTTACCCTAATAAGGAATCGATACAAGTAACCGAAACAACAGCTGAAATTCAACTACAAGCATTACTTGACCACACTACATTACGCTTATATAAATATGTCTCAGAGGTTGTAGAAAAGTGTTCAATTGAAGAAAAGAAAAATATGGTTTTAATATCAAAATGGGGTTGTGATGGATCGCAACAAGCAAAATTTAAGCAAAAATTTCAAAACAACACCGACAGTGATGCAAATATTTTTCAAAGTTCTTTAGTACCTCTGAGAATGATTGTTAAAATTGATGGCCAACAAGAAAAAATTATATGGCAAAACTCAGTCACCTCATCTCCAAGGTTCTGCAGGCCCATTCGAATACGTTTCATTAGTGAATCTAAAGACATAACAATGGACGAGATAGAGCACGTAAAAAACCAAATAAGGAATCTCAGGGAAACAAGGTTGCCCAATGAAATTGGAAAAATAAAGCATACCTTGCTTTTTACAATAGTAGATGGTAAAGTGTGCAACGCTGCAACTGATACTACATCAACTATGAGGTGCTACATTTGTGGACAAACATCGAAAGATTTTAATAAATTGATTAAAAAAGAGCCAATCAATACGGAAACCATCTCATTTGGACTCTCGATTCTTCATGCAAGGATCCGCTTTTTTGAATCGCTTCTTCATTTAGCTTATAAAATACCTTTACAAAAGTGGCAAGCTCGATCAGACGAGGAAAAAAAAATTGTCAAAGAAGCAAAGAAGAAAATACAAACATCCTTCAAAGAAGAATTAGGGCTTCAAGTAGATATACCTAAAGCAGGGTTTGGAAATACGAATGACGGCAATACGTCAAGAAGATTTTTTTCAAACCCGGAATTATCTTCACAAATAACTGGTGTTAACTTGGATTTGATAAAAGGTTTACACGTTATTCTTGAAGTCATTTCAAGTGGATATAAAATTGATGCTGTTAAATTCGACGCTTTTGCTCATGAAACTGCTAAACTGTATATCAATCTGTATGGTTGGTATCCCATGTCTCCAACCATGCATAAAGTTTTGATGCATGGTGCCGAAGTAATAACTCATGCAATCCTCCCTATCGGCCAGTTATCCGAGGAGGCAGCTGAAGCCCGAAACAAACACTTTCGGCAGTACAGACAAAATTTTAGTCGAAAGTTTTCTCGTATCGACTGCAATACAGACGTATTAAATAGGCTGCTATTGAGTTCAGACCCATACATAAGTAGTTCTAGATCAAAACGGCATAAAAAAACGTTGCCTTTTTCCAAAGAAGCAGTCAATATGATGATCTCAGCATGAAGCTTTGATAAGCGAATATGTCTTTTTGTTAATAATAAATTACTCTTTAAAAAATTTTATTTTTTTAATTAAACATTTAATTTTAATAAAACTCTGTGTTTTAAACTAATAAAGCGAAAAAAAATTCATAAAATATTTTTGAGCGGTTTTGTCATACAAATACTCCACTGTGCGCAGGGCCTCATTGAATTGGCCCTTGAAGAAAAGAACCTTAAAAACATCGCTAAGTTCAAAAATTTCATCCACCAGTTTTAATTCTCGATTTAAAGAGGGAAGAATTTACTACTGCAAAAAGTCATTAGGAGTATAAATTAATAGGAATAAAAACATGGCAAACATGATATTTAAAATAATGTAACAGAAATTACTGGTATAAATGTTGGTCTGACATAAACATTTAAAGAGATTTAGGAGACAGTTAGGTGAAAGAAATTAATTTTTAATAATTTTCTGAAACTAGATCTTCTAGGACAAGTCATTTTATTCTATAATTATAAACAGGAATAATAAAAATTATAAGTTCATTGATTAGTTTGGAAAATTGATTTTAAAATATCATGGAAAAGTTTTGCATTTCTTTTATAATCAACTATCTTGTACATTTTATAATTTTGTTTAGTGAACTAGAATTTTCAGGCATATATTGTTTTATTTATTTTTAAAAATTTTAAAGCTTGTTTTCTTTTTTTTTTTACAGGGAAAAAAATTGTGACTCAACCATATTAATAATGATCTTGGTTTGTGTATTGTTTAGCAAGTTTATATATTGTGACTCGAGAAAGCTTAGCCATTTCTACGAATATAATACGAGCTACAAACTGTTTGCACTTTTGAAATTCTTGTTCTTTTCTCAATGAGGGATTGCTAAAGTTTATTTTTTTCAAATAGCTTATGTATTATATTTTGTTGCATAATGAATCAGTCATTGAAAATTATTTACATTTTTTGGTGGCAGTTTAGTCATTCTACCTTTTAAGTTGCCAATTAGGTTGACACTGAACCAGAGCCAATATCAACCATGATGATAAGCATTAAACACAAGTTTTAAAGACTAGATTTTCAAGTAAAGATTAAAATTAGTCAATATTATTATTAGTTTGATACAACAAACTTACAAACAGCTAAACAACAGAAGATATAAATAACTTTTTTTTTTTTCAATTACAAAAACTCTACCACTGGTGGTACTGTTACATTTCATAATACAACTTCAACAATTGCTGCTTCCAAAAAGGCACTAATTGAAAATATATTCAAAGTTTAGATTATTTAAAAATGTTGGACATTGACTGTTACCATCGAAATAAAATAATCAGAATATTTTATTGAAGTTTTTTTTTTTTTTTTGGGGGGGGGGGGGGTTAAAGCTAAAGCAAAAGAACTTAAACTGTAAAAATATTCATGTATTGTTGTGTATGCTTACAAACAGATATGAAGTTTTTATTTTTATTACATAAAATCGTTAAAGCATCTTTGACAATGTAAATAATCTTGAGAAGTTTACTATTATTTATGACTGACATTGTAAATGTTGTATTTAAGAATTATGGATTTAATTAAGTATGAAAAATATGTATTTAATTAAAAAAAATATGTGTTGCATTATGAAAAAATCCTTTAAAAAACATGTTTAAAAATTTTTTAATGTATCTTTTCTGTTTTTCTTGACCTTTTCGTCATTCTCAGAAAACGTTATGTGAATTACATGTTAATCTCTGATTAACATGTAATATTAATCAGAGATAGTTAAATGTATATGTAATGTTACATTCTTTATTATGTTATCGAGTGTTAATTAAGATTAAGTGCCCTTCTTGACTGAACTACTGTTGATAAAAATTTTTAAACCATGCGAAAGTCATATTCTAGTTACAATATAGTTTAAAGTTATCTTATTACAATAACTTAGGTTCATCAATAAGATAATTTAACATGAACAAAATTGATAGTTTGTTAGCTAAACGTTTCTCGTCATTGGGCCTTCAAGAAAAACTAGAAATCAAAAATCTTGGGGCATACCAACCAAAAGGTGTTCGTATAACTCAAGTTGATGGTAAAAAAACACGAACATTTTGTGTAGCATGGTTTGAAAAAAAATCATGGTTAAGTGTGAGTGATGAAAAAAATTCGTTGTTTTGTTTTTATTGTGTTTTGTTTGGTGGCGAGAGCTTGTGGACAGAAAATGGCTGTAAAGATATGAAACATCTCTCTGAGCGAATACAAAAACACGAATCCAGTAAAACACATATAAATAATTCGTTGCAGTTTCAAATGCTCGGAAAGACAAATATTTTATCGACAATTGATGCTGGATACAGTCTTAGCATAAAAAAAACATAATGAATTAGTTGACAAAAACAGACAAACATTATCGAGGATTATAGATTGTATAAAATTTTGTGGTGTACACGAATTGCCCTTAAGTGGACATGACGAAACTATTGACTCAAATAATCGAGGGGTATTTTTAGATATGGTTTCATACACAGCTACATTAGATAGTGTGTTTAGCGATAATCTTAAAAATTCAAAAATAACAAAAAATACTTCGAAAACAAACCAAAATGACATTTTAGAATGTATGTATAAAGTATACATAGAAGAAATTAAACGTGAGATTGATAAAGCAAGATTTGTTTCCTTGCAAGCAGATGAAACAACTGATGTATCTTGTCGTTCTCAGTTCGTCATTATTTTGCGTTATTTAAAAGGTTATCAACCAGTTGAAAGATTTATAGCATTTATTGATGTTAATGATAGAACTGCTATGGGTCTTACAAATGTATTAAAAGAAGAATTGAATTGTTTTGGTCTGAAAGAAAAATTAATTGCACAGGCTTATGATGGTGCAGCAGTTATGAGCGGATCAAGGAATGGAGTCCAAAGTCTCATGAAAGAAGTTTACCCAAATGCCCATTATGTTCACTGCTATGCACACCAATTAAATTTAGTTTTGAAAAAAGTTTGTTCGTCGAATAAGCGAGTAAGAACATTTTTTTCTACTTTAAGTGGATTTGGCGTGTTCTTTACGTCCTCGCCAAAACGAAATGATTTACTTCGCGAAATTTCTTTTAAGCAGATACCAAGAGTTTGCGAAACACGATGGAATTTTCGTTCAAAAATAGTTACTTGCATAAAAGAAAACAAAACAAAGATTGTGGATTGTTTTAATAAAATCATAAACGATGAAGGATGGGATGATACAAGCGTGTGGCAATCTGTTGGGTTCAAAAAATGTTTGGAAAATTTAGAGTTCAACTTTTTTTTATCTTTCTTTTATTCAATTTTAAAACATGTTGATGTACTTTACAATATATTGCAATCAAGTAACAGCAACACTATTACAATCAAGGAAGCTTTTGAAAAATTTGAGTTATCCATAAATTTTGTGCGAAATAGCATCACTGATGAAGTTCCTGGATCGATTCTTAACGATTGCAAAGAAATACCTGAAAACCAAATGAAACGAAACACATCAATTGAACTACTAATAGAAGATGCTAAAGATGCTTGTGATAAAGTTATTTTCGAAATTAGCGACAGGTTTAGAAGCATTGAAATATTTAAATCATTTTCAATTTTGGATCCGAAAAATTTCAATTTTAACAGACAACATTTTCCTCGGAATCTTATAAAAAATATTCTAACAAACTATCCAATGCTGAGTGAAGTTAAGTTGATGTCCGAATTAACCGTTTTGTATGAAAATGCTTTTTTTAGTGATGTTGGCAATATTAATGCCCTATCCCAATTTATGCATAAAAATAACCTGATTGAAACATTTTCTGAAGTATCAAAGTTGATAGAGATTGTTTTGGTCACACCTGTGTCTACAGCTGATGCTGAACGGTGTTTTAGTACTTTAAAAAGAGTTAAGACACTTTTAAGAAATTCCACAGGTCAAGATCGGTTGAATGCATTAGCTGTACTATCAATACATAAAGATTATTTACAGGATATTGATCAGTTTAATCAAAAAGTAATCGAAATGTTTTCTCTTATGAAACAGAGAAGAGCAGAATATTTGTATAAATAATATGCTTAAATCTTTGTTTTTAACATCATTCTTTATTTCAAGAGATATTATACCTTTATAAAAATTATAGTGTTAATCGTAACTTTTTATATTTGTGACTTACTTCTAACTAACTAAAAGTTTTTACCATAAAATTAAAATAAAAAAAAAATCTAAAGTAATATTAAAATCTGTTCAAATTATAATGCAGCACTTTCAGGGCAGCTTTTACTGCTTTTTACGAAGGTTCAATTCAATGCCATTAAATACTTATGCTTTATTTTGGGAGTATGCTAGCGCTTAACTCTGTCAACCAATCAAAAAACGCTAGCGACCAAAGACTTTCTAACAAACACCGAAGTATCAATTACGCTGACAGCAAATCGTTGCGATATTTTTCGGTTAATATTTACTGGCCCCACCAAAGTTTAATGTCACCGGCCGCCACTGTATATATATATATATATGTGTGTGTGTGTGTGTGTGTGTGTGTGTGTGTGTGTGTGTGTGTGTGTGTGTGTGTGTGTGTGTGTGTGTGTGTGTGTGTGTGTGTTTGTGTGTGTCTGTGTGTGTCTGTGTGTGTTACTATTATGATATCAAATTATGATATGCTATAAAATAACCTATCTAGCTACAAAAACACGCTTGAAAATAATTTAACTTTAAAAAATTTAAGCTAAAGTAATATTTCTTTTTTTTTTTATGAAATATAATATTTAAAATAGAGAATGTTAAAACTTACTACCTTATTAACTTGAATGCTAAAGTTATCTGCCTTTCATTACTAAAATTTATAACTAGTATATTTTGGTATAAGTTACGAGTCACACTTTCACAGCTCTTTGTATAAAAGAAAGCTCTAGTATTTTGTTTTAGTAAGTAAAAAGCTGAAACGCAATACTGATGTCGAAAAATTGACCGGTTATTCAGTACACTAATGAAAATCTACGTGTTACTAATATAATTACAGCAATCTGTACCTCAGATAATTTTTATTCTACTATTATCAGAAGTACGTAATATATATCTAAAATATTATTAATAATCAGAGTGAACTTCTCCTTGAAAATATTTTGTAAACTTTAAACTTACAAAAATTAAGAAACTAAATTTGCCTTGAAAAAACAGAAAACTTTTATAAATACTGCGAAAAAAGTTAATCCAGACATACTGAAGAGACGTTGTGTAAAGGTGAATTATTTACGATAATTAAATTATATCTAACTGGTTTCTAACTCTTCTTACTTTTGAATGGTCCATTCAGTACAAGATCCATTTGATAAAATTTTTCCCAATCGCACTTTCACCAGTACGATGTAAAAAATAATAATGATAATAAAAAAGAGGGGGAATTCAGGTGTTTAAAAGTTTAAGGTCGCATTTTTACAAAGACCAATCGAGCATTTTTACAACTATCTCTGTAGTCGCAACGTTTTACGTTGTTGGCGATTTTAGCAGTTCAACACTCTATGATATGCATAGATAAAATGCTAGGATGACTTAAATAAATACAAGCGACGCAAATCCAAGCAAGTGAAGTTTTAACTAAAATGAAACTTTTAGTTAATTATTTACGTCAAAAAAAAAATTTCTAAAATTTTTTTGTTTATGTCTGCACTAAAATATAAAACTTTTACTTAACCAACAACTGCTGAAACCATGCTGAGGCTTAAAATGCTCATTAATCTGTTATTGGGAAAAAAGAAATGCGCTAAACGAAAAAATAAACCATTATAACGTTTTTGTCCTATTTTAAAATATATATATATATTTTTAAAAATTCATCTATTTACAAAAAAACACTCAGTAATAAAGAATCTTTTAAAAAAAAATTAACTCACCCAGCAGGAGGCCGAGGAGAATTCTCCACTAGCCCCCTCTTTCAACTGGTCTAAGTATACTTCTTAATGACTACTAAGTTATGAAACTTCTATTTTTTTAAATTTATAATAAATGAGTCAGCTTAATTTTGCTATCTATCTATCTACCTATCTATCTATCTATCTATCTATCTATCTATCTATCTATCTATCTATCTATCTATCTATCTATCTATCTATCTATATATATATATATATATATATATATATATATATATATATATATATATATATATATATATATATATATATATTGAATTTGTTTGACCTAAAGGTTGGTATATTAATAGCGCTAAGATAGGAACTTATAAAAATATAAAAACTTATAAAAATGTCTTTTCAACGAATAGCAATAAATAGCATGGTCTGCATTTGTTGAAGTTGTAAAAACCATTCTTGCAAATTAAAGAAATTGGTTGTTGACTTATTGATAAAAGATATAAGAAAAACTCCTGTGTGTGAATACCAAACTAAATTTTCTTCACAACTTTTTAGGCAGAGTTTTTAAAAAGAATAATCACTTTTGATTTCTTTGCTTATAATTTCATTGCTCATGATTTGTTTTCAAATGATTTAGTTGTCATAATTTGTTTGCTAATAATTTCTCTCATCTTTTTTAAAGTTAAAACATATTTTTCTTGTGTGTGTGTGAAAGATCCTTCTTTCTTCTACTCATTCTCTCTTCCTTTTTTTTTAAATAAAAAAAAAAAATAGCAAAACTCAGTTAGGTGCTGGGGGAGAGTTTGAAGGGTTACCTATCGAGCAAAACAAATTATTAAAAGGCGCTTACAAAGCGTGATCAGAAATTTTTTATAATTGATGATTAAAAACTATCGGAGCTTTCGAATGAGTAAAATAATTTGTTATAAAAGTAGGAGATGAACATCCAGCCGATAAAGTTATGTTGGAATCCAAATGGATTAACGGGAAAAACTATTTACATTTTTTTTTGCATCCTGAAAGCTCTTAAAGAACGTCTAAACATTTTTTATGGCACTTTATTTAACCATCTGTAACAAAATAAGCTAACCCTTAAATAAAAAAAGTGAAAACTTTTATTTAAAAGTAGGAAAAACTGGTTAAAAGTGGAAAAATTAATTACAATTATTTTAAATAGCAAAGCATACAGAAAGTAAATTTAGCTGATCTGTTATATAGAATTGAAATCAAGGCTTTCCATATTGTTATCTTTGAGCTTCCCTGCTATTGCTTGTATTATGCTTCCCTGCCAAGAAAAAACAAAGAACAAGAACAAAGACAGCAAGAAAGAAAGAAAGACAAAAGATAATTCATAGGAACCATTCCCTTGATTCAATTGTTATTTTTTGTTGAACTGTGGAGTGTAATCTGTTGTGAATTTTGTTTGTCACAAAGTTTCATGAGGAATTCTTTAAAGTAACTAAATTTAAACCAATTTTTTTTAAAAATCAAACACCGTTAAATGTGTCACATTCTGAGAAATTTCCCCAAAAACTGTTTTTTTTCAATATCTCAACGATTTCTTTCAGTATTGACGTCAGGCTTCATGGTTCCTAATGAATTTTTACTGTAAGTTCGTCTAAATAGTTGATCAATTTTCCCATACCCTCAATATAACAAATTCAATGGGAGCCCTGTTTCGAGAGATTTAAAAATCTATTTTTATTTATCCGTCCAAATGCATCACCGATAATGCTCAAACAATAGAAGAAAAAACAGATTTAAACACGTTATAGATTGGTGCGCAATAAAAAACGCAAAACCCAGCAAAACATTACATACATTAAAACTTTCTCCAGTGTGGATTAATCGAACAGATGTTTAAAGTATTATTTTTAGTATGGTCTCATATATTCTTTGATTTAGTGGAGATGAAGCCGTTCAGCATAAAAGCTATTTTAAATAATTTTGTTACACCAGAAGATTGGAAATTTGACAAGATGTACAAGTTTACTTGGGAAGGTAGGTTGTTTTTGAATTTTTAAAAAAAGTTGAAACTTTTCGGAAATCTTGTTTTGTATTTTAACGACCTGACTGATCTTTCATTACTTTTTTCTTAGGTGACTTTTCGTACAATGTTCCTAAAAATCTTAAGTGTCCACGTGTTATATTACCAGATCATGGTCGATTTATTTGCAGTTCAGGAGAAGGTTTTTCGCGTTCGATGTGTCTTCCGGAATGCGAAATAGGTTATAAATTGGCTATGCCAGAAAAAGTGACAGTATTTATTTGTTTGAATAATGGACAATGGATTGATATATTTAAAACACCAGTTCCTACGCCTGTTATGAAATGTATTGAAGACAAATATGCCAGTTAGTTTGAAATCATTCCATCTGTAAATACTGTAAATAATGTATAAAAATTTCATTACAGATTAATGTTTAATAATCTTGTTACTTTATCTTGCCAAAGTTAGAAAAAAATTTGAGACGCACTCCGATGTCTTCAAAAAAGCACCTGTTTTTCCCCTAAAAAGCTCTTCAAAGAGCATCTTTCTATCTACAGAAACCAAATAGCCTAAACTATAAGTGCTTGATGTAAATTTCCTTTTTTTAATATGAGATAAAACAGGCTTAAGACAAATGCATTTTACGTATGTTTAAAAAATAATAGGTCTCTTGTAAGAGATTTTTGTAAATATGACAAATAAATTCTAAACGACGTTTAAGTTATGACAGGCAGATGGTTTACATCAACCTGTCATAAATTAAACGTCGTTTAGAATTTATTTGTCATAGCTATTTTGTCATACTTTTGTCATATCATAGTCATATTTTTTTTGTAAAAAATTTTCGTTTGAAAAGCAACTTTCCATATCCCACACATGTTACAAACTTCCTTGATACCAATGGTCGGGAAAAAAAGAATCCTACGTAAAAAGTACCTATTATTAGATAAATCACGTAAAATATGATGAAGATCATGACGCGTATTTAAATTGACGCATTAAAATTGTTAAAATATTTCCAACAAAATATCTCCTTATTGAGTATAGTTACAAAATTTTCAATAGTCAGGGTATGTATAAATATATATAATGATAATAATCTTTTAAATTTTATAAAGAACGACGAATTATCGTTCAGAAATAATGAGTCCTCTGAGTATTTGCATTCTAAAATAACAGTTGGATTAATGCCAGTTGATTGTGGAAATCATGGATTGTATATGTTTACGAAGCAGGGTGGTCTGCATAATGCCTTCGTGTTACTTTACTGGGGAAAATTATCCTCTATTTGAAAAAGCTTCACATCTTATGTTTTGAACCATATTTAAGTAAAAGCTTTCAATAGCTTAAAAACCAGTCATTGAATTTTGTTATTATACAGCAACAAAAAGCAGACCAGTGTTTTGTTGTATCTGTCCTTTAAATATATTAGTTATGACGTAATTACTATTACTGTTGTGTTAACGTTTTTAACATTATTTTTATTATTATTGCTTTTATTACAATCATGGTTATTATTATATTAAATCGTGGTTATTGTTATTATGTACTATTACTATTATTATCATTACTGCTATTTCTATCATTCTTTGTTTTATTATCTTTATAGTAATTATTGTTATTATTATTGTAAATATCACTATTACTAAATTTTATCATTAATGTTGTAACATATTTAAATTTTCATCAACATCGTTTGGATGGTTGATTACCTAACGTAAGATATGCTGATTCGGATGCAATTGCGAAACATTTCTATTTTTCTATTTGAATTAAAAAGAAAATTCATTCTGTAAATGATGTAGTGTAAAATGCCTCATTATATACTGCTATTCGCTTGACCTTCATACACTAGCTAATTTCACACGTATATCTCAGTTTTGCTTCAATTATACCATTTTGTTTATTTTTAAGTGCAAAATGTTTGAGTTAGTTGAAAAATGAGTAAATATAACGTCACGATTAAAATGGTTTTTTTTTAGTTTTTTTTTTTTTTTTTTTTAATTTCAACATAAGAATTTAATCTGGAATTGGTTTCAAAAACGTTTATGCTAAAACTGTTTGTAATAACTCTCATTTTAGTTTTTTCTCCTCCTAATAACTCTCTTTTTAGCTTTCCTCATCCTGATCATGTTGGCAATAATTCGGATTGGTGTTTCCAAAAAGTTTAATTAATCCGTAAATACTCCCTTCAAAGAATTTGTATCAGTTTTATCCATATATGCCTATCTTTTATCTTCGCATTCAAAACATTATTTATTTTTAGTGCGGTCTTATTTGACACCTATCGTACCTGATTGAATAAGTATTCTTTGTTACAACGCCATCCCAGTAATTATGTAGTTATGCATTATCACTTCACTGAAAATTATGATTTCATGTATAATATTGCATTTACATTTCGAAGTTTTCTTCTTCATGAAATGTTCAAAATGTTAATAAGGCAATAGTAATGAATGATCTTGATTGGCAAAATTTAAGTATGGATTCGCGTATTAAATACCATCGTATTAACACGGGTTTCATATTAAGCTTCTGATAAGTAGATTAGTTAAACAGACAGATTTGAAAACTTTGCATCAGTATGATAGGATTAATTACAAACGAGTAGCTTTTACCTAAAAATTGTTGAACTAGTTTGCAAACTTAGTTTTTAAGCACACACAATACCTCTAATACTGTTATACTAAAGATAAAGGTCACTTTAGTCATTTAAATTAAATTTAAAAGGTTTTTTTGTGAAAAGTAGAAGACTTGCGGGATATAAATTTCGTAAATTTTATGGGTATACAATGCAGCCTTTGTGATTATCTAAATACAATTTGAATCAAACATGTGACAAATGGATCCAAAGAGAAATTAAGTCACAGAACCTTATCTTTTATGGAACATAAGACTACTTAGTGATGCCATTCTTAATTATCATTCAATTAGATTGTAAATACCTAAAAGTTGCGTAATTTTAATAAAGTAATCTGAAGGTTGTATTTGTATATTAAATTAACATAAAAATGTAATTTGCTATTTGAAAGACTATTTAAGTTTTTTTTTAAGCAACTGTCCAGCTCAATCCCAGTTCTCCCAACTCGTACTATTATATGACTACATGAAATCTGCAAGCAAAAAAACTTTTCTTGAATTACCATGCTTCAAAATTACTAATAAATATGATAAATGGAGTTAGAGAATCAAATCATTAAGTTAAACAAGTGAAACTTTAAAACTATAACAAAGTCAATGTCATTATAATGCAGGTCTAGGGGGCCTAGGTCATTTTACAAGGGGTGAAAATTTAAACTTAACATAATATATCAATTCAAGATCTGACTTGAATTTGACCATTTGCAGCGCTAATGTCCTAAACTTTGAAGGATTTTTTACTTTTGTTAAAAGATTTAAAAAATGTTTCACACAAAATATTTTTGTTCTGCATAAAAAAAAGGCTAAAATTGCAACCTGAAACTACGAACAGTTAAAAAAAAAAAAAGTACGATGTAATGGTATGATCTAATAGTATGACATGGATGGAAGTGTGGCTGGTTTTCAAAACAACTATGATGGCGAAATTATGATGTTAAGTTTCATGTTTGAGTTGAATTAGCAAATGCTTATGTATGTATGTATGTATGTATGTATGTATGTATGTATGTATGTATGTATGTATGTATGCATGTATGTATGAATGTATGAATGTATGTAGCATGTATGTATTGGATTTTGACATATAGCTTTAGTCATAATACAATAATAGGTATGAACTAAAGCTACAGAGCAAATTATGACCCAAATAACGTTCTATCAAATTGTTACGAAATACATTCAAATTGTTTTTTTTAACGCAATCAATTATACTTTTAAAACAGCAATTAAAAGGTTTAAAATTACATATGCTGCATAGGTTTTGATATTTTAGGACGTGTACAATATCAACCAACTTAGCGTTACATATACATTTTACCTAATAATTATTATGCCCAAAGATTTTTTGTTATTTAAAAAATTTTTCATGCATTTCAAGGTGGCCAATGAAATAAACCACCTTATGGAAAAATGACTTCAAATTTAAAACTTGTAAAATTGTATTATATGGTGCACACAGAGTGCTTTTTTTAAAAAAGTAAACCAGTGGTGCTAACAAAAACCAGATTATTAAATATAATTCATGGTTTTGAAGTTTTACCAGAAATTTTACCAAAATTTTACTTTAAGTTTGAAACAGACTCTTTATATGGTGTTTCCCATAATGGTTTTTGATTATTATAATCGCTTAAGTCAGAAAACCAGAACGATTAGGATGTAAAAATTTACGCATTCGTTTGACGTGAAACAGTCCTCAATTAAAATACGACTTTATAACGGAATGTATTGTACAAATATCGTATATATGCATACATCGTATTTACAACTAATGCTGGAATTTCCTTTTAAGTTGAGCCTTTACACAAAATTAATTTTGTGTTGAAATCTAGATACATTTAAAGTTTCCGGTTACTTCATTAGTTTATACCTTTGAAAAGAAATTCGCCATTTCGTCTATTTTATGTTCATAAACTGTATGCATATTAAATAATTAGGAACAACAATAAATAGAGAAGTTCCATTCATTTTAAATTCTAAAACCTCCTCAAAACATAAATGCACCATTGTAAAACTCAGATCTTTAAAAGGCAACATAAATTAAATACCCGGTTAAGTACTTTTTTTTAAAAAAAAAAAAAAAAAATTTTGTAACCCATTTCGTTGGCTTCCATAAAAATCGAATAAATGCATTCGAATATTCAAATATTGTTGGATTAAATGTATTCGAATATTGTCGGATTAGTCATTGAGATGAAGCTAAATAAAAAGTAGTTGATATATTCCTTTCAAAGTTAACTTAAAAAAAGATTTTCATAACAATTTAGTTGCTTAAACAAAATCAAGATGAAGGCTTTTATAAAAATTTCATTCCTTAAATTCTTTAAGAGAAAATTCATTTTTGATAAAAAGGTAAATACATAAAGAAAATATTTTCATAAATTTATTAAAAATTCTCAACTAAAAAACAACTTATAGAATTAAAAATTTATAAGTGTGTATAATATTATAAGTGTGTATAAGTATAAAATTATAAGTGTGTAATACAAACAAACGTACGTACGTACGTACGTACATACATACATACATACATACATACATACATACATACATACATACATACATACATACATACATACATACATACATACATACACATACATAAAAATACCTACAGATAAGCAGCTTAGTTAATTTGTCAGGATTATGGCGACTTAAAAAATTGTCCAGCTCATCCCAGCCTCCTCCAACTCGTACCATTATATGACTGCGCAAAGTCTGCAAGCAAAAAACGTTTTGAATTATCATGCTTCAAAATTAATAATAAATATGATAAATGGAGTTAAAGATTCTAAACATCAAGTTAAACAACAGAAATTTAAAAAATACAACTAATGAAGTCAATCCCATTACAATGCAGCTCTTGGGGGCCTAGGTCATTTTACAAGGGGGTGAAAACTTAACATAATATATCATTTCAAGATCTGACTCGAATTGATGATTTACTGAAAATGTAAAAAATGTCAAAAAGTTTGAAGAAACACTTTACTTTTTTAAAAGATTTTTAAAATGTCACACAAAGTTGTTTGCAGCTGCATACTAAAAGCTAAAACAAAAACAAAAGGCTTGAGGTAGTTTTTGTGTATGTTCAAGCAATTATGGTTTCCCCTTATCCAGACAGTGGATCAGAACTGGGGCTATCAATTTAAACATGATGCTATTCATGCATTTAGGCTTAGTATGGTCTCAAAGTATGATTGTTCTTGGGGATTCTCCAACAATCAGCCATGATGAATTTGATTACTTGCCATACATTTGTCTTAAGTATATCCAGATTTGCCACCCATGAAATTATTACACAACTCCCATTTACTTTTGTTGAATTTGGCCAAATTCCTACAAACTTTGGCAATAGCCTACAAATATTCAACAATAGCCAACAAACTTTGGTAGTCAAGCTGTCATAAGCTGATAAAGGACCCACTGAGATATTAGTTTTAGACAGTAAAAATATCATGAATGATTCTTTTGATGGTACTATAAGTAAAAAAATATAGGATTGCCATCAATTAATTGCTGTATAGTCTTGATGATCTATGGTTTCTCCAAACAGTCATCTACAAAAGAGCACCATTAAATATGCTAATTTCAAAATAAAGGGTGATATGCTTAATTTGCACACAAATGCTCTACATCATAAATGTAATACTTTAAGAAAAGAAATTTTTTTTAACAAAACATAAGTAAAGTTATTATTAATTCTGGATACCCCTAAGCAATTAATATCAAAAAGGTTCACAAAGGTTTTTGCACATGGTGAGAAAAAGAAAAAGAAAAAAAAGATAATGGATGTTGTACAGCAACTCAAGTGATTACTTTAAACTGTTTCAGCTGCAAAATTTTTTTTAAAAAAAAACTTAAAATACAAAACAAAATGAGATAAACAATTCTTTTTTTTATTCTTTTTAAAGAAGGAAGTTTAAGCAAAATGAAGCTATTTAAAAACTATATGAGGTCAAATGTGACAAGAGAGTTTGGTGTATTTGTCAATATTATAGATTTAAAGAAAAAAAGAAGATAAAATAACACTGTGGAAAATGATTTTTGTTCCCAGCAAGTTATTGCTATTTCTTAATCCATTTTAACACAAAACATAAGGAAACACCCGTTAATCTTTTCAAAAATAATTTTTGAGGCTTACAAATTGAGTTTTTCTAAAAAAAAAAAAAACAGCCCACTTTTGCGATTTTTTGCTGATTTTGGATATAAAATGAAGACATTTTAAAAAAATTTGTACAATTTTTTCTTTCTCTGTTTAAAACAATTTTACTATGTTTAAAACAATTTTACTATGTTAAAAAGACTTTTCTAGATTTGCTAGTGTGTGATGTAATATCTTCTCATAAAAGTCTCCAAATGTAGTTTCCCACTATATTTTCATTTCCCTGATATCTAGGTTCTAAGTCCATTACATCTTAGTGGAATTGCTCTTCTTGTTGCTCTGAATATGCTCCCCTATTCTCCTTGAAGTCATCAAGATAAGCATCAAGACAATGGACTTTTAAGGACATCTTACAACCCATTTTGCCATAGCTTTTAATCAAAGTCTCAACTAGTTCCACATAATTATCAGCCTTGTTGTTGCCAAGAAAGCTCAGAAGGAGAAGAAAACCCTTTCTTCTCCTTTCACTAAGACATAATGAATTTTGAACACAGATATCAGGGATCTACCAATTAAAGCATGATGGGAGACTAGATTTGGAGACTTAGAGAGAAGATATCACATTACACGCTCACAATCTAGAAAAACTGTCCATTTTTAATATTGCAAAATAGGCTGCAGAATTTTTTTAAGACTTTTAACATCTTGACCACAAGAGTACAGTTTCAGAACCAAAATTGTTTTCTTTTATGTTATTTAGTTACAAAGAAGTGGGAAATTATAGTTTTAACCCAGGAAACAAGAAAAATGTAAAAATTTTTTTACATAGTGTAATTGATGATTTTGTTATGGCAACAAAAGTGATTTACTAAGGACAATATCAGGTCAAATATAACAAGCAGCTTGTTCAATTCTAAACCAAAAAAACATTTTTTTTTTCTATGACCCAGATTAAAACTAGGCAGTTTAGCTTCTGTAATTTAATATGCATAACTATACAAAATCTTTATCAATCTTTTGCTATTGCTTTAAAAGGAGCAAATTGTTAAAATTATGTAAGAAAGATTACTTACTCTTATAAAGACAGATACTTTTTTATTCACAAGATACTTTCCTTCTGCAACCTTTTCAACAGTAACATTATTTTTTCTGGCACAGCACTGAACCTAGTAAGAAATTTTTTAAAAAACAAATAGAAGCCATTTTGAGTAACAATAGAATTGATGATAATAGATTCTAACAAAAAAAAAGAAAAAAAAAAAAGAAGAATCTTTAAAATTGAAGAGGAAACTACAACAGAATTGATAAGAAGTGTTTTGGAAACAAAACCTGGACAACAAAAAAATATTTATAGAAAATTTGAAAATTGCTGTACTAAGTTACTATATTTCTAAATAATAGAATATAAAGCCTTTTGTTAAACTACTTGATTACATGGTATTTTTTTACTTGTTTGGATGGTATTTTCATGTAAATAAAAAAAACATTTTTCAACAAGTAAAAAAATGAAGCTAAATTGGTTTAAATCCTAGAAATTGCCAAAAAAGTGAAAAGTTTATAATTAATAAAAAAAAGTAAAAGTTTAAGTATGCAGTAAATTAAATATTTCCAAATTTACCTTTGCATCAAGGTTCAAAATTTTAGTTTTTTTTTTTTTCCTGATTGTAATATTTTGCTTCCAATCAATATTTTTCTCTTCTTCTTCAATTTCCTTTTCTAAGTTAACTATGGATGGAACTATTTGAGCACCATATTTATGTACAACTCTACCAAGCTCCAAAAGTGTAAGTATGACATTTTTAACTTGTTTTTGTAACACAAGATCCTCTGAAACAAACAATGTTGAGTCCCTAATACCAATTTTACGACACCATTTAATAAAATTCTCTGCATTCTCACGGGCTAAAAAAGACTTTTTCTTAACTTGCTGATGATACTGAAACTCAAATGGCGGTAAAATATCTGGAAAAGGTCTGGTATTTACTCTGTCTGAATATGATGAAAATGATTTGTTATTTCTTGTATAGACATCTTCTGAAAGTTTTTGTATTTTTTTGGCAAGTATGCACAATGCAACCCCATCATCTAATACATCTAAAAAGTTGTTGATTGTTATGTCCAAAGCAATAAATTTAGACAACCATTCTGCAACATCTTCTAACAAGGGAATTAGACTTTTTTTGTTTCTTTCATTTATTTGAACCATAAAAAAATCATCTTCATCGTCATCTTGTGAATTTGGCATTGCAAAAATTACCACTTTATTAAAACTCTAAGATGCAAAAACAGCTAATAGCTAATGATACAATCGAGGCATTAAAAAGATTTTTTCTAGGTTAATTTTACTTTTAGCTGCAAAATATTTGCACATAATAACATAAGGTACATAGTTTTAACATATATTTATATTATGAGATTACAAATGTATACAGTAACATCATGGCATATAAAAATATATCAATCTCAGATACCTTTAACAGTTAAACAATAAATTATAGTAAAGCACCGATAGATGTATTAAGACAACAAGTCATTTAATTATTTTACTATTTCATTCCAGAACCTAAAATTTAGATAATACAAAATTATTTTTCATTATTTCTTACATGGAAGTTTGATTCTTAATTATCTTAAAGAAAATAATAGCTAAAAAAGACGCTTTTTTTTAACAGTAAAATGATATATGAGTTACAGAATTGCAGAATTTAGATGAAAACGTTAAAAAAAACAGAAAATTTTTCGTTAAAAAAAAACATCATTTTAATTTTAGCGCCAAACGTTGAGTTTTTAACTTCTGGGTTTTATTCGGCAAAAGGAGCAATAAAAATCCGAAATCCGTTGAATTTACCGAATCTTGCAGGCATTAATCGAAATCATATTTAGATAATTTATTTCAGAAAATCTATAAATCACTAAACGCAAACTATTGGAAAATCAAATCAAATTATTTTCCTAGTAAGTGTACCTCTTAATGACAAAAAACTTTTGTTTCAAATTAAACTTCATTAGGGTTAAAAATATTTTTGCACCCCATATCCATTAAATATTTAGTATTTCTTAAAGTGGTTTGATTTATGGGAATTCTATATCTTACAAATACAAGTATAAGTACTTGTTTTACAAAAGGTTGTAAAACAAGTATTTATAACCAAAAAAAGATTTTTTGTTTTTTAGTCGAAAGCGAGGCTAGCATCAGTAGAACTAAAGTATGATTTTCTAAAGTTTTAATTGAAAAAGCACAAAGCTCTTTGATGGAACATAGGTTAAAAATGTCGACACTTTTATCCTTAGCAATATTTCTAAAATTAAAGTATGAGAATGCTTCAATTGCAAAAATAGACATTTTTGTATTTGTTGCAAATCGCATGCTTCTATCTTAAATTTCTCAGTATTTGATGTTATTAATAAGGGTCTGCGTATCGTTTCATTTCCATATCGTTATCATACCGATATAATATCGGAAAAGAAAGTGTCATCGGAATGATTACGACGTAATACCGTTATAAAAACTTTAATCGGTATTGTAGTTAGTTTAAATCACGGTATATACCGATGATTTTTTTTCGCGATATCATATCGGAATGATAACGATGTGGAAATGAAACGATACGCAGACCCTTAGTTATTAACGAAATTTTATTTTTGGTGGTAATAGTTACAGACGAATAGTTATGAACAATATTAAAATAATGCGGGATACCTAATTTATGCCAGATATGCCGAATAGCTAATTTATGCCACATATGAAATTTATTTTCCTTAAACGTTTTAGATATTAAATTGCAAAAAAGAAATCTATTTTATTTTCTTAACCAGGCAATATTATTCAATATACGTTTTACGATGACTTATGAAATGATGTACCTAGAGAACTTGGTAAAATAGTTTTCATTGCTGTCTGGGTTGGATATCTTTTAGGGTGGTTCTTTTTTCAAAAATATACGGAATGCATAATTTTTCGGTGTAAAAATTTTTACTTAGGCGAAGAAACTCTGCATCCCGAACTTAACTAAACTTTTTTGGAATCATTTTTTAGCCAGTCATTTTTTAGCCAGTCATTTTTTAGCCAGTCATTTTTTAGCCAATCATTTTTTAGCTAATCATTTTTTATTCCGCTTTTAGCAAGCCAATATTCTGCTTCGAGATTTTGTTTTTTGGTAAAAATTTACATAAATGCGCATCTGTGCAACATTATTTTCTTTAACTGCAGTTGTTGTAAAACAGTCTAAATCAATTAACCATCTCCAATTGCCTATGTTTAGATATTGGCCCCGAGTAGTTTTTTTTGGATTTTTATTGGTACAGCAAGTACCTCATAAGCAGTGGCGGCTCGTCAATAGGGGCCATAGGGGCCCGGCCCCACTTATATTTATTTAAGATAAAGTATTTGGTAATGTAATTATGTATTTATATATATCTAAACATGCAAATATTAGCCTAAACTATTTGCAGACAGGTTTTATAAAAATAAATAGTTCTAAGTTAGTTCTAATTTTAAACTATATTACTTTATAAGTAATATGTTTATTTGCAATTTATTCAAAGTATTGTAGCGTTATTTTAATTCATTGCCAATAACGGCTGGGCCGATTTTTACTGGCCCTATTTATTTTGTTTGTAGTAATATTATTTTTGATGCGCGCGCAGAATTTGTAGTGCTTTCAGATGAGACGAAAAAACGCACCGCAGGGCCTCATTGAACTGGCCCTTGAAGAAAAGAACCTTAAAAACATCGCTAAGTTCAAAAATTTGCGATATTTTTTGGTTAATATTTGCTGGCCCCACCAAAGTTTAATGTCACCGGCCGCCACTGCTCATAAGTATATCAAATTTAAGATCACAAATTTTTAAATATAAATTTTTTCTTTTAAGAATTTTAGAAGTAAGCAAGGAATTTGATTAGGGGAATTATTCTGTACTAAAAAATTTACTTATTTACATTATTTAATAAAGCAATAACAATGATATTTACAAAATCTAAGTTGATATTTTCTGCACCACTTGATTTAAACCAATGCCGTGTTTGACCTTTCAATTTTCACAACAAAACTTTAGTTTCTCTCTAGCGTAACGAGTTGAAATTGAAGAGAGTAGAGAACTCTTGAAAGTTTCAATTTTTTTTGGCGATAAAAAGTTTTATAAATCGAACTCGAAAAGCAAATCCATCATACAAAAAAACTAAATGAGATTGATAGACCCCAAGAATTCTCTACTTAAATTCCAATTACTCTAATCTTGTATTTAATATCACTTTAATAGGATTTTTTTAATTGGGGTAATCTACTATAGGACGTCTATTTTGAATGACTGGACAAAATTTAATGCGAGAGTACCAAGTTGGGATGGAATAAATCCCAATAAAATATCGAAGAAATGGGATATCTTCTCATTTTGTGTACTTTAGATGATTTATTGTAGCATACAGTGCTTGTGATAACACAGTATAGCGTTCCTCTTGCCTAACCATTATTGATTTAATCTCTTTATTGTATTACATAATTGAATTATCAACTTATTTAAAAAATTAAATAGAAAAAGTGTGTAGTAAATACTTTTGGTGTTTATTTTTGTTTCATCCCATTTTATTTTAAAATTGATTCAATTGTATTTGAAATCGCCTCCATCATTTCTAACATAATTGGCTTTTTAGCATAATTTATGTACAAACATTGTAATAACCCATAAGCATGGGAATTTTGAAGTTCGAAATTCGATGATTTCGTAATTTCGGATGTTTCGATCTAAATTTCGGTCCGAAATGTATTCAAAATTGGATCGAAACTAATTTCGAGTCGAAATTTTTCCACAAGTTTTGGGTCGAAATAAATTTCGTATCGAAATTTATATTGAATTTCGAAAGACGAAATTTTTAAACATTACAAATTCAAGAATTTCGAAATTACGAAATTAAAACTTATGTTTAATGTCGTGTCAATTTCGTTACTTTCAATGACCCGAAATTATACGAAATTTTTTCGCGAAATTAAACAATCCAAAAAATCGAAATTTCGTTCTCAATTTCGATCCGAAATTGAAACACGAATTTCGTTTCGTTTAATTTCGTCGATTTCGAAGGCCGAAATTCCCATGCTTAATAACCCACCTAAAACAAAAACGAGACATTATGATTTGAAAGCCATTTACCTTCTATTATTTTTACCATAATTAAAATTTTTAACATAACGTACATGAGCTGTAATAACTCTATACACCTAAAACAAAAAAGGCGCTTTACGATAAGAAAATCTTTTATCTTCTATTATTTTTACCATAATTAAAATTTTTAACATAGCTTACCTACATGCGCTTTAATAACTCTTTATTTTTGAAACAAAAAAGGCGCTCAATGATAAGAAGATCTTCTTACTTCGCCCAAGTATGTATTTATTACAAGTATATTTTAATGTCAACACTCTTTTGTAGTGAAATAAGTAGATTTAAAAAATAAAAAAAAATGCAAATATCGCATGAACACAATGAAGTTCAGTAAGCCGTTTCGGAATGGTTTTCTCGTAATGAATCGGGAAATGGTTGTCGAGACGGGAAATATCCTGGTAATTTAGATCGGGACAAACTGTATTTTGTGTCCCGATGAAAGTTTGTAAAAGGGACAGTTATGTTGTCCCGATTAAAATAACGAGATGTCCCGATTTATATGAAGCGTAACGAGACATTACGTTTAATCGAGACATAATGAGACATAACAAGATAAGAAATATATATCTGCATACGCTCCAATTTTAGAAGAGAGAATAATAAATATGTTTTTTACTTTGTTTATTTCTTTAATTATTATTAATTCGAACTTCCGACTTTCGAACATTTTGGGTTTCAAATTAAGATAGTGTTGTTTTACTTATGAATGGATTTGTAAAACAAGTTCAATTATTTATTATAAATATCTTATTATACAATAACAGTCAAACACAAAGAAGATATCGTAGATCACAGCTTGAAGTAGATGAAGTGCTTGAGTCTGTTGTTGTTTGATAGTTGACTGTAAGAGACAAAGATGCTCCCATAACCAAGACATTTATACCTCTTCCCAACGGGAACATTAATTGTTTACATAATACTAACCAATCCAAAAACGATTCCTTTAACACGATTTGCGCAATAGATAGTTCAAATCTATTGCGCAAATCGTGGAGGTTTGAATATTCTTTGATAAAGAAAAAACAGATGTAACCAAAGATGACCGTAGAATTAGTGCTAGCGTAGGAAGATCTAAGACTTGCAGTAAGTTCTATAAGGTTAACTATGGTGACACTCCCAGCATAAGAAAGCACCTTTTGTTCTAGGGGCAAATCCTGAACTCTTCTAAGAACTAGAAAAGCAACAGGCTAAGGACAAAAGACAATTTGATGTTGCCTAGGTTGAGTCGGAGCACATTTATGAAAGTGACAAGGACTATGAACATCGTTGAAGTGGGTATTTAGTATTATTTGAGATAAAATAAATGGTTTTTTTTTGTGTTACTTTTACTTAATTTAAAAATAGGACAAAAAGGCGACTTTCCCTCTTAAATCCCTGTGTTTATAGTACTAATGCACTATGAACTTTTAATCAGTAACATCATACTACCTTTAACGTTACGTTACTGCGACTATGTCTTTTTAGTTTAGGCCCTATATTAGTAATTCTTTTGCCCTTTTACACTTAAATAATTTAACTGAGACATATTGAGATTTAACATGCTTGTTAATTTTTTTAGGTGATAAGCTTTCTAAAGTGCTTAACCAATCTGTGAAGAAACGCCGACTTTCAATACCAGATAGTCTTCTACAGCATTAATACACTCAAACTAAGCTTAGCAACTTAATCAGATAAAAGCCTAGAAATCAAAAACAACTGAAAGGTGGCATGGAAATTGTCAAATTTTTGACCAGATGCATTCTCCCGTTTAGCTTTGTGGAACAACCAGGGTTCATGACTTTGCCCACTAATATGACTACAAGACCAAGTCACCAACTAGATATTCTCGGTTTAAGCTGCTTCTCCTTATGACAATGTTAAAGGGCAGTTGAAAAGGTCATGAGAAAAGATCTTTTGGAGTCTCCAGGATTTGCTCTCAGCAAAGACATTTGGACTTCCAGGAAATTTGACCCTTACCTGTTTCTTACCGTGCACTATAGCAACATTGAATGGGATTTGAACAACTTCATTGTTTCTGTTGCACCTTTTTGTAGCCGGTACATTGCTGAGAACATCGCCGAAGACCTAACAAGTAAAAACTCTTCTTAAATCTTTTTCACTATTTTTGTATCTTAATTTAAAATCATAACAATGCTGCCAATACCAAAGCTGCCATTTCAAAATGCACTTTCATTAATGAGTCCATGCTTTTTATTGATCACATTCTGGATTTGGCTATCAAGGAAACAGTATAGTATCCATACGCCATGTCGACAATGCTATCTGCAGTGGACAGAGAGAATAGTCTGAAGAGACCCACAAGAATCATTTGGGAAATGAGAGGATCAAACAAGAAATTTTGAACCGGGATTTAAAAGCCTCTGTGGATGAAGATGATCCAGGCCTTGTAGAAGCAGCTTCCCTTGTTTTACGAAAAATTATTCGTCCAAACAACACTAGGTGGAATTCAGTGTACATGATGATGGAACATATTGTTGCTATGAAAAAATCTCTTTTGGCAATCAGAGAACATCCTGGCATTGATACTGGTGAACTTTCTGCAGTTATTCCTGTGAGGATGACTTTCATGTTTACAAGAAACTTTTCCTACCCTAAAAATATTCGCTAATACAACTGAAAGACTTAGTTCGGACAAGAAGCTTACACTCCACATTATCATTGGTGAAATATACACATTGCAACCTTAAATCAATCAAAAAGAACTGAAGAAGTTTGAAGAAAAGTTGCATGCCGTCAGTTTTTAAAAACTCTTTCTAAAAACCTCAATAAAAGATTTTTTGATGCTGGAGTTAACAATATATTGTGGGGAGTTGGCATATTTTGAATCCATCCTTCAAAGGAATTGCTCTCAGAATGTTTGGCACTGAGAAAGAAGCATAGGAGTATTTTATAGTTAATTACACAAACCACTGAGAATAAGTCAGCAAATATAAAGATCAACTAATTCTTGAAGATTCCTTGGCAGCTCAGATCTCTTGATGCCGCAAACTATCAGCTTACATCCAAAGCATCCGATTCCTACAGAAAAGTTGACAATTGCTTTAGAGTGGGATGTCTACATGACAATGGGAACAGCCCCAAAATAAAAAGCTAAAGAACATGTCTTGGATTTTTATAAATGTTGGTATAGATATTTTGAACGGCGATTTGCTTTAATTTCTCCACCAATGGTTTGCTTAGAAGTTTTCTTTTCATGAGATGCTTTATATTTTTGAGATTTAAGTGCATTCAAATTTTTTTGCAAGATCTCTTCGCTATTGACATAGATTTGCTCCACAAAAATGAAGCTAATAATTTTCTTTTTTTAAATAAACTACAGCGTGTTTAACTATGACGTAACTGCCTTTGACGAGAGAATGTTTCCTAAGCGCCCACTTCCGGGGCGATTAGTCCCTTCTCACCAATCCTCAACATCATGTACGTAATTTAACTATTACCAGTGAACTGGAAAATAACTCTAATGCTTTTTTTTACTCACTATTGAGAATATCCTGATAGGGTTTCTATTACCCAGTACGGAACGGGAAAACAATCGTTTTCCGTCCGAATTTAATAAAGGAAAACGTATTTTTTTCTAACCGTTTTCCTGAAGTTTTTATTATTTATTTTTTAATTTTTTAAAATGTCAAAAGCTTGTTAGCACTAAACTTTATTTACACTTTTTATTCCACCCAAAAAAAATTATTTTGTTATTTCATTTTATAGTGTGAAATAAAATAAATAGTAATTAAAGGAAAAGTTGGTTTTGAAAGTTAAACGTAAATAGGACGTCGACAATTATTTAGAACTTGTACGATAAAGAAGATAAATATATATATATATATAAAAGGCAAGTTCGAATTGTTGGATCCTGTCTAAACTAAAAAACATTAGGGCAAACTGCCCCAACTAGCGTTGATCCAACAAAAATCTCTTTAGTTTAATACTCCAAAGACATTTAGCTGGATCAACGCTATTATCATAATGTGAGGTGAATCCAATTTTTTTTGAAGCTAAATTGGATTTACCTTATATAATAAATCAATCGCATTTGCAAACACTTTACAAATAAACGCTTCAATATGCTGTAAACCCTTTAAAACTTGCAGTTGAGTAAAGGAGATAATAGGAGATAAAGAAATTGAACTCATGTTAAGTAATTTTAACAATTCTATCAGTTACGAGATATATGAAAATAGGAAGAAAAGAACTGATGAGAGCTGTAATATTTTATAAAGAAGCTTGAAGTATAATTTGAATATTCTATCTAAAAGCATAATTCAGTTTGCCGCTAAATTAGCAACACGTCTTTTTGGTGATAATGTAAATGAAGTCGAGAATAATGAACCAAATTTGAGTTAAATAGAAAATGTACTTCTTTAAG